>NW_024427791.1:0-63445 GCF_017562075.2 Anopheles merus
CAGACAGGATAGATGCCCGAACGCAGCGAGTCGCGAAAAATCGAGGCCAGGATAGCGCGATGGTGGTGCCACAACGCTTAAGCGTGGAAGCCGGGATCCCGTCTTCCTTATTCGAACTTATTTCAAGAGTTTAGTTATGTCCCCCTACCCAAGGTAAGGCTTCTAAACTCCAACGTTTCCAGTAAGGGAACCTCCTAAAGGTTTCTATGATCGCCTGGACGATCAAGTGTTGAAAAGTCCGCTTCGAACAAAAGTGTTATTCCACCTCGGCTCATGTTAGTAAAAACTGACCTACCGCGACGGTACTTGAGGTACAGCTGTACGCTCATCATATGGCGACCGTAGCTATCGCCCTAACCCATTACATGGCGACCGTGACCATAATCTGCAATCGACGGGCAGATTTGTTAACAAAGTGAATTCAAGTAAAATGTGATACGAACAACGGTAACGTACAGCGTAAGTGTCGTATGACGAACCGAAAGTATTGTGACCATAACCGGCATTCGACGGAAAGTGCAAAAAGTGTCAAATGTGCAATTTATATGGAACATTCTACAACGCCGCTGGCACAAGTGACCCATATATATATATAGATATATATATATATATTATATATATATATATATATATATATATATATATATATATATATATATATATATATAATATATATATATATAATATATATATTATATATATATATATATATATATATAAAACATAACGATAATTGAGCGGCCAGAAACAAGTAGAGTGTGGTGTATAAAATGACAATTCATCGAAAATATAAGTGATGAACCGTTTGAAAAAATAATGTATACGGTGAACAACAACTATGCGTTATTATGCAAAAAGGTTAGTTACAACCTACCCCAACGTGCAGAAATGCAACAAGTTATAAATAAACACTAAGTGATCGGTTTGCAAAGTAAAGCAGACTGAAGTGAGACGGAACGCATAAAGTCCAACGTAAGCGGAAATAACAAATAACGATGTCACCATCATACAATGTGTTACATATATATATATAGATATATATATATAGATATATATATATATATATATTATATATATATATATATAGATATATATATATATATATATATATATATATATATATATATTATATATATATATATATATATATATATATATATATATATATAACAATAACGATAATTGAGCGGCCAGAAACAAGTAGAGTGTGGTGTATAAAATGACAATTCATCGAAAATATAAGTGATGAACCGTTTGAAAAAATAATGTATACGGTGAACAACAACTATGCGTTATTATGCAAAAAAGGTTAGTTACAACCTACCCCAACGTGCAGAAATGCAACAAGTTATAAATAACACTTAAGTGATCGGTTTGCAAAGTAAAGCAGACTTGAAGTGAGACGGAACGCATAAAGTCCAACGTAAGCGGAAAACAAATAACGATGTCACCATCATACAGACACAGTGCAGTTACCATTAGCGATACGTATGTAAAAATGATGTTCATCTAAAAGGTGATAGAGTGAACGGCGAGACCACGGCCCACGAGATGTAACCAGGGTGATTGAATGGAACAGCCGTTCCCACGTGGAAGACGAAAAGACGAGACGAGCTCACTGCCCATATGGATTGGCAGACACGAATGGACAAAGGGTCCCAATCAGACAAGACATCGAGCGACGACTGATGACATCGTAAAATTCATATCAAACACCAAGCACGGATTAAAACACCAAGCACCGGTAACGAGCGTAGCATCATCATGAGCAGCAACAACAAAAATACATGCTATGTATTTAAAAAAGGTACCGTAAATTTAAAATTTTACTGATGAGACTGCATAAATGTGCAAAAATAGCAACAACAAAAAAACAGGTCAGGAATTTACTTTAATTATCTATAGACTATAACAATACTAACAATAACGAAACTGAATGATGCAAAAACTATTAGAAAATATAAAAAAAAATCAGATATAATTTATGATCAGGCGAAACAGCTGAACAACTACAGGCTCTGTGCATTAACAACATTAAGGGAAAATACTTAGGAAATTTACGACATTATCAGAGAACCAATTTGAAATGGCTCAAATTATGGAATTAATTAAAATCACACACTTCTCATATCAAAATATGACGGTAATGAGAAAGATTTGAAAGATGTGGTGTCAAATTTAAACGTACTAAAGAAAATAGTAAATCCAGAAAATAAAGAAACAATAATAGAACTGGTATTAGGACGTCTTACAGGAAAAGCGCGAAGTGTCGTAGGAAAACCCCAACCTCAATTGAAGAAATAGTTAGCAAATTACAAAACAGGTGCAGCATAAAGGTAACACCAGAGATCATAGTATGAAAATGGATAGTACTAAACAGACGGGAACAATAGAAGATTTTGGAAGCGTTATTGAAAAACTAACCCAACAACTAGAAGAAGCATACATTGCAGAAGAGATAGCACCAGAAGTAGCCAGAAAAAAAGTAACTAAATCAGGAATCAGTGCATCGAGTTATGGACTCAAAGATTTGAGACCAAAATTATAATGAGATCGAGTAAATTCGAAACCTTGCATGAAGCAATAGAGCGAGCAGTAGAGTTGGAGCTAGAAGACAGAATGAAAAAGGGAAAGAATGATCATATAAAGATCCTATATTCAAACGCTACCAGGAACAATAGAGGGTATGGAAACAACTACCAGGGAAGTAACAATTTCAACGAATTCCCAAATAATAACAGATTTCATACACAAAACCCACCCAGGTTCCCACCCGTTAAATATGGACAGAACAACAATAGAAGCAACAATAGGCATTTTCAACATAAAGATACCCTAATTAATTATCAAATTTACCCAAATTTAATCAATCAATAACAACTCAAACGCCATCCGACAACTACAGTTATAAATAAAACAATTACAGTTTCCATAAACGCCACTCTCAGTTAAACAATTGTAGCAGTAACAATCAAGTTAACCAAGGATATAATAATCGCGAATACAACTATAACAACAGTAGTCAAAACAATTCCAAAAAAATCAAATGCTTTTATATAAAAACAGAACAAAACAATCATACACAATTGAATAATAATATTAAACAACAGAAAAGTCGTACTTACAATCTAAATTACGAAAACTATACAATACGAATCAAATGAACGATCAAACTTATAAAGATTATAAAAATATTAAAAGCAAAACGAACTATAGTAACAGAAAATTTGAAGATAAATTAAAAAGAAGAAATGCATTAAATAATGAAACAATCAATGGTATGATAGGGTCAAGAGACTCTGAAAGAATATTTAAGGAGAATAATTACTTAACAAAAGAATGTGAAAATGATACTAACCATGATTATAAACATGAAAAAAACAACATATGCAAATGATTACAACAAGTAATGACAACGAGAAAATATTGTTCAAGAACAAGTAACAGATATAGTTTATTACTGCTAGATAACACGGAAATAAATAATGAGATTCCTTGTAACGAAAATCATGCAACCGAGCTAAAACATATTATGAGAAGAAAACGCAGCATCAAATCAAAGAAGAAGTATATAAAAGAACTAAACAATGAATTATATTGCCAGGATAAACGGCAAGAAAAATGAATTATTCCACATTATGTGATGTAAATGTGAAAGAACTATTGCTTACCAAAAATATCTAAAAGAGCTCCTGGTAAAATTTCATAATGTTATCTACAGGCTAAAAGTAATAACATCTATAAAAGCAGAACGAACTATAAACGAGCTAAACAAACTATTTATAGAAAAATCAAAATATTTCATAAGAAATTAAATATTCCCAATCCATTACCTCTAGATATTAGATCTTTTTACATAAAATATTACCCACCTTAAGAAATAAGAAATGATTTTATATGTAAATCAAAAAAATATATAGCAACAACTCAGTTTAATTAAATGAAAAAGAATAACTTCAAACAATTTCATTATTTTTGTTATTCTCCTAAAGGGAGGAGGTGTAGCATATCTGCTATACAGAACTTATTATAATACACACTATCAGCTATAGACACATTGTAACACACTTTAGAATGCCAAACCACACCATTATTACACATTCATTATAACACATTCAGCAAATCAGATCATACCATAGCACCGCAACCGGAAGAGTTCAGGCCGTCCATTCAAACAAATACAGACGTGACACACTTATCAAAAACAACCGAAACGGGCAACATAAGCAATTCAAGCGTTACTGCAGCAAAGTGGACAAACAGAGAACGCATAGCAACTTATTGCTAAAAGCGCAGTGTAGGCAAAGATCGACGAACGGACCCGTTCTTTAGCTAGAACAGTTTATACTTTCCAGAACCTTCGTAAAAACATAGACACCTCACTCCAATATAATATATAAATTGCACCTCATATCAATAACTTTAATTAGGACAAAACACATTCCAAAACCAATATTTCGAAACCCATTGAGTATAAATAAAACCAATTCCGACCGTGGCAAGTCAGATTCGTTCGGACTGCCAAGATAGGACGTTACGCTTCCTAAAAACTTCGCCTTCCAACTTATTTCAAGAGTTTAGTTATGTCCCCCTACCCAAGGTATGGCTTCTAACTCCAACGTTTCCAGTAAGGAGACCTCCTAAAGGTTTCTATGATCGCCTGGACGATCAAGTGTTGAAAAGTCCGCTTCGAACAAAAGTGTTATTCCACCTCGGCTCATGTCAGTAAAAACTGACCTACCGCGACGGTACTTGAGGTACAGCTGTACGCTCATCATATGGCGACCGTAGCTATCGCCCTAACCCATTACACCAGTTAGCATTTTTAACGCCTTACTAAAAGACCTTATGGTGGTTAAACGGACATCTTTGGAAAATCCATCTTCGATTATTGAGTTCTGTAACGCACTGAATAACATGGTGGAAATATGACCATGTTGAACCAAACGGAGTACTTGATGGACCAAAGGCTCCTTACAGATCTGGTCGCAAAACTCTCTCCGGACCTTTAAAACCAGGTGGCTCAGAGATTCACTTAACGAGGAAGGTGACAAAATCAAAACCTTGAAAGATTTCAGCAAATGGTTGAAACCAACAGCAAACGTGGCGATCACACTTCTTGCTATGGAAGGTGATCAAAGAGACAGACCGGCGAGGCTGAATACTCACTATTCAGCCAGCCATCAAATTTCAAATAAAAGCTGTCTAATTTGCAGCCGTCCTCATGAAACCATATCTTGTTACAAGCTAAAGAATGCCTCAGTAAACGAAAGATGGAAAATGCTGAAGGAGAAAAACGTTTGCACTAACTGCTGCAAATTCTCTAACCATGCGGCCATTAACTGTCGCTCAAAGCCGCAGTGTACAGTGGATGGTTGTGGACGACGACACAACACCATATTGCATGAAGAAAAATTCAACTCAATGGGCGCGGCGTCAAAAGCACATTTAAATTTTCATCAAAACTCGGAACAATACCTATTTCAAGTTCTGCCAATAACTGTCTATAACGAAAACAACTCCATCGAAACATTTGCATTGATAGACCCAGGATCCTCAACGAGCCTCATGACAGAAAGCCTAAGACAGAAACTAAATCTGCATGGCCCAAGGAAGCCGTTACCACTTTCGTGGACAAATGGATGCAACCAGGTAGAGGATACAAGCACGTCGGTATCTCTGAAACTCAGAGGTCCAAACGGCAGGCTGCTTTATGTCAAGGACATTAGGACAGTAAATGAACTGGACCTACCCACTCAAAGCATCAATGCAAACGTGTTGAAGAGAAAATTTTCCCACTTAAAGACGGTAAATATTTCAAGCTCCAAAATGCTAAACCCACCATTCTGTTAGGACTTCCACATGCTTATTACACGCAAGCTGTGGAGTCCAAATCAGGAGCGCCCAATGAACCAGTGGCACACAAAACACGCATTGGTTGGGTCATATTAGGAAAGTGCAGAGATGGTGATGCAAAAGAAAATCAACATCTTTTCACAATACAGGATAAGAAAGAGGAGGAAGAAAAATCACCTGATGAAAAGGTTTTTTTCAACAGAAGAATTTGCGTAAGGGAAACCAAATTCACCCCAAAATCAAAGGACCATGAAAGAGCCCTAAGTGTAATGAATGACACACTGAAATATACAAATAATCAGTATGAGATTGGCCTACTTTGGAAAGATCCCAATGTATCCTTACCAAGCAGCTACGCACAGGCGCTAAAAGGCTCGAAAGTCAAGAACGGAAAATGAAAGGTAATGACGAGATGAAAACCTGGTATAAAAATCAAATTACTGATTATGTTCAGAAAGGTTACGCTCGTAAACTAACACCATTTGAATTGCTGAATAGAGATCCAAAGATCAATTACATTTCCCATTTTATGGTCATCAATCCAAATAAGCCAACTCCAAAACCAAGACTGGTTTTCGATGCAGCTGCAAAGAACGAAGGGATTTCACTTAACTCTACTCTCTTGTCCGGACCAGACGCCACTACGTCAATTTTTGGAGTATTAATCCGCTTTCGTGAATACCCTATCGCCTGTTCAGGGGACATCAAGGAGATGTTCCATCAGATACGGATCCGCAAAGAAGATCAAGTGGCTCAACGATTTTTATTCAGGGACAATCCACGCAACGAACCTCCTGCTTGTGCTTGATGATTATCTTGTTGATGATTATCTTGATAGTTTTCGGACTATCAATGATGCAATCAAGACTATTAACGAGGTTTGCCTCATACATGATAGAGCGCATTTCTTTATGAGAAATTTCGTTTCTAACTGTCAGAAGGTAATAAGAAGCATCCCAGATGATAGATCCTCACAACAAGAGCTGCTGCACATCTCTAATAAAGATATGAATTTTGAGAAAATTTTGGGGCAATACTGGGACAAACAAACGATGTGTTAAGGTATAAGCTTAAGCATACCCCGTGTTCCATAATTTCAAAAGAGAAATGCTAGCCTACTTGATGAAAATATATGATCCATTGGGGCTAGCGGCAAACTATACTACGCAAGCGAAGGTCATCATCCAAGAAATTTGGAAAACAGAACTGGATTGGGATAGCCCAGTACCAGAACGCATAATGGAACAATGGCAAAGATGGAAGGAAAGAATAAAGGAACTAGAACACATACAAATACCTAGATGCTACTCGGTGGCTAGCAATATCGAAGTAACTGAGTTACACACTTTCGTTGACGCTTCGGAGAAAGCGTTCGCAGCAGTAGTGTACTTAAGAACATTAACAGAAAAGGGGATTGACGTAAACATAGTGGCGGCAAAAACGAGAGTGGCACCAATAAAACCACTCTCAATTCCTAAGCTGGAACTTCAAGCAGCAGTACTCGGAGTCAGACTCGCCGAGACTGTTAAGGAGGAATTAAGAATTACCACTGATAGGGACTATTATTGGTCAGATTCCAAAACCGTCCTAGGATGGATCAATGCCGATCCACAAAAGTACAAACAATTTGTGGCGGTAAGAATTGGAGAAATTTTAGATACTACCAATGCTAGTCAATGGAAGTGGGTCTCCTCCGAAAGTAATCCTGCAGACGAAGCAACCAAGGTAGTTACAAGAAAATCTATATGGCTGAATGGCCCAGTATTTCTTAAACAAAGGGAAATTGAATATAGGGACCCCAAGCTAATCATTACTCATGAAGAAATCCGTCCAAATCTTATGATTAAAACCATAGAGAAGAGAACATTCAACTTTATAAAAACCGAATGGTGTTCAAATTGGCTAAGACTGAAGAGATCACTGGCAATCAATTTAAAATATATAGAATTTTTGAAAAGCAAGGTCAAGCGATTAGCATTTTCCCCGATAGTAGAAAAGGAAAACCTGGATAAAGCAGAAAAACTCCTATTGCAAAAGGCACAATGGGAGATATACGAAGATGATTTAGTTCAGCTTTCACTCAATGGACAAGTCTCTAAAAACAGCACAATAAAGAATCTCAATCCACAAGTAATAGAAGGACTACTACGATCAAGGGGACGATTAGCAAATATATGCTACCTCTCCGATGACGTGAAACAACCCATAATATTACCCAAGAGGCATCACGTGACAGAATTGATCATACAGCATTGTTTAATCTCACTATTTCGGATAATTTATTTTCCGCGTTTCGGTGTAACTTTCAAACCTTTAATATTTACCAGCAGTTATTCGTTGTGTAGCAAAATTGAAAGAGAGCTTTATTTACGACATTCACTGTTATTTATAAACTACTCGATCGAGCCGAACACTCGAAATTGAACGAAGACTGTTCGTGTTTCGTTAAGCACGATATGAAGTGACAGGGCTTGCCTGAACATCCTCCCCCCCCTTAACGAATGTCAACAATCCAAACAAAAACAATAAAATAAACGGAAATTATGTGCATGTGCTCTCGTCGGCCTCTGCCACAGGTAAGATACAAATTTTTGTTATCGGACGAGTTACGATACCTTTTGATGTTTTCAGTGTTACTACCCGTGTCAGCTTGTCGTCTCCGGTGTGCACATGTACGATACGTGCGAGTGGCCAACGTGTTGGGGGAGGAAATCGTCCTTCAGAATGACCAGTCTGCCAGGTAAGATGCTGTCGTTCCTCTTCGCCATGGTGTTATCGCGTTGCATCTCTTGCAGGTATTCCGTCGTCCAGTGTTTCCAGAAGCGTTGCACCATTACTTGCCACTTCTGCAAGTCGCTGAGGGTGCAGGAACGAAGGTGGGTGTAGTCCGGCTCGGGACAGCATGCATCGATGTGCCCACGAGGAAATGCGCTGGGGTAAGTGCCGATATATCGTTAGGGTCGTCTGACATAGGTAGGAGAGGCCGCGAGTTCATCGCCGCCTCAATCTGGTGTAGGACCGTTGTGTAGCCTTCGTAGGATAGTCGCGTGCTGCCTAACTGCCGAAAAAGGTGTCGCTTGGCGGTCTTCACAGCTGCTTCCCACAATCCGCCGAAGTGTGGTGCCTTGGGAGGGGTGAAGTGCCAATTGATGCCGCGGTTAGTGCAATCTGTCACAATTAGATGTAGCTGCTGTTCATCGCGAAACATTTCGAACAGCTCGTGAAGCTCCCTCGCCGCGCCTTCGAAGTTTTTCCCGTTGTCCGAATGTATGTGTGCCGGTAAACCGCGTCGTGCTGTGAATCTGTGTAATGCAGCTAAAAAACCAGCAGTAGTTAGATCACTTACCAGCTCCAAGTGTACGGCCTTAGTGGAAAAACAAACAAACACGCAGAGGTAGCATTTTCCCGGAGCGGCTCGTTTATGGGCTGGCTTCAGGTATAATGGACCGGCGTAATCCACTCCGGTAACACTAAAAGGCCGGCTGGGAGTGATGCGCTGCGCTGGAAGCTGTCCAAGTTGTTGCTGTTCAAGTGTCGGTCGCTGTCGAATGCACCGAAAACAATTTTGCACAATGTGCTTAACAAGATGCCTTCCATCTAACGGCCAAAACTCTTCGCGAATTCGAGATAAGAGCAGCCTTCCTCCTCCATGACGAAGCTCCTCGTGTTGATACTTTGCGATCAATTGCGCAAACGGATGTTTCTTGGGAAGCAAAACAGGGTGCTTCGCTTGGTAGGGAAGTTGAGATAGCCGTAAACGCCCCCCTACACGGATAATCCCTTGTTCGTCAAGGAATGGACTTAGTGCACGTAAAGGTGATTGCTTCATCACTTCGTTTCCCTTTTTGAGCTGCCCGAGTTCAGCTGAAAATGCATCCTGCTGTGCTAGGCGGCTTAACACAGTGTTTGCTGCTTCCATGTACTCGGGTGTGACGATTAAAGGTGCGGGGTGCTGTGCTGCTGTTCGCTGAGTGCGTGCCTTTTCCTTAGCGTTACGTGTGAAGCGAATGCAGTATGATACGATACGCAGCAATCGCTTGTAGCTAGAACACAACGCAAACCAAGGGTGATTAGTGGTTGTGTGTACAACGGCAGCACTCACCTGGCGAATCTCTAGATTCGTTTCGTTGGCTGGTTCTGGGTTAGAGTTGGGCCAGATGGAAGCGGGCAAAGATAGCCAATCCGGACCGAAGCTCCACAGTTTGCTTTTCAGGAAATCAGCGGCTGACGTGCCTCGTGAAACCAGATCAGCAGGATTAGACGCGCCGGGTACATGTCTCCACTGCCGCGGGTGTGAGTAATGCTGCACTTCAGATACCCGGTTAGCCACAAACGTTGCCCATGTGTTGGGTGTGGCGCTGATCCAGGTTAAGGTGATGGTGGAATCCGACCAAAAGAAAGACTCTGCAACGTTGATCCCCATCGCCTTCTTTACCCGGTGATGCAAGTGTGCTCCTAATACAGCAGCGCATAGTTCAAGGCGGGGCAGTGTGACGCGCTTGAGCGGTGCCACACGCGATTTGGAAGAAAGCAACGTTATGCGTATCTGCCCACTTTCGCCTTCACAACGCGCATAAATGCAGGCTCCATATGCTGCTTCCGATGCATCACAGAAGGTATGTAGCTGAATACGCGCACCAGGTAGAAGCGCATAACGACTAACCTTGAATTCAGAGATGAGTTGCCAATCCTGTTGTATTGCTTTCCATTTCTTACAGATAGTATCTGGAACATACTCGTCCCAACCAGCTTTCTGCAACCATAATTCCTGCATCATCATCTTGGCCCGAATGACAATCGGGGAGATCAGGCCCAGCGGATCGAACATGCGAGCTACGTTAGATAGAATGGATCGCTTTGTCGGAATGGACACATCACTGGATATTGCGGATTCGAAAGATAAAACGTCATGCTCTGGCTCCCATGAAACACCAAGAGCCTTTACCGTCTCGTGTGGTAAGAATTGCCGCGCTGACTGTGTGCCGATTTGATCCGCATTTAAACCGGCGAGCACCTCGAGCTGATTGGATGTCCACTTTCGCAGCTCGAAGCCGCCTTTGGCGAGCAATTGAGAAAGCTCGATTCGTAACTGGCGAGCATTTTCGATGGAATCAGCACCACCGATGAAATCGTCAACGTAGAAATTAGTTTTCAAAGCAGCTGAAGCATTGGGACAAGAGTCGCCCTCATCGTTTGCAAGCTGCAGCAATGTTCTGGTTGCTAAGAATGATGAGGGGGCTAAGCCATAGGTAGCTGTATTCAGCTCAAAATATTCGATTGGCGAGTGAGGCGAAAATCGAAAGCAAATGCGTACAAATTTCCGGTCGTTAGGATGAAGCAATACTTGTCGATACATTTTCGCAATATCTCCAACAACGGCTACTTTATATGTGCGGAAGCGCAAATTATGTCGAGCAGATCGTCCTGCACGACAGGACCGACGCATAACGCATCGTTTAGCGAAAAGCCGGTGGACGTCTTAGCTGAACCATCAAATACCACGCGAACCTTTGTTGTGGAGCTAGCGGCTTTGAACACGGGATGGTGAGGCAGATAATACGCGCGTTCGTCGTCGGAGGGGTTTTTTATGCGTGACATGTGCCCAAGCTCCAGATACTCACGCATAAAATCATGGTACGCCGCTTTTATTATTTATTATTTATTATTTATTTATTTATTTTACCTTTTGATCTCGTTCTAACCTCCTTTCTAGCAAACTAAAACGCCTTAATGCTGCTGCCTTCGAAAGGCCAAGCTTATCATCGAAGTCTGCTTGTTTAGGTAAGCATACCAGATAACGACCAGCTTTGTCTCGCTGTGTTGTATCCTTGTAAAATTGCTCACATTTGCGATCCTCAGGAGAATAGCCATCGTTAACCTGTAGTTCTTCTACTTTCCAGAAACGCTCTATTGATTCTTCTAGTGAAACCATGCACACCACGGATGAAGTATGAAAAGTATTGGATGTTGCTGGCTGAGAGGTAGATGCGGATCCACTCACGACCCAGCCGAATACGCTCTCCATCAGGACTGGGAGATTTGATGACATTTTATATTGCGCCCCGCTTACAAAGAACGTGTGATAGTGCCGGGCACCGAGAATAATGTCGATCGGTGCCGACTTCTCGAAATGGGGGTCGGCGAACATAATATGTGGCGGTAATTTCCAGCCACTGGTGGACACATCATGTGCGGGCAAATCAGCAATAAGCTTCTCGACTATCAAAAACTCAACATTAATTGCATAAGGGCTCGTTCTGGAAGATACCGTGGTGCGCATCGATTTCCGCACCGGGGTGGCCGATTGACCAGCACCAATCAGTGTGATGTCGACCGTGCCCGATTTGATACCTAGCCGATTAGCAAAACGGCTACTCATCAAATCTGGCTGGGAGGCACTATCTAAAAGTGCGCGTGCAGGATGCATTATGCCATGCGCATCAACAATGTTTACCAGTGCAGTTTGAAGCAGAACTTGTTCCGTAGTTTGCCTCAATGCTGCTGCATAAGTGCGTTGCGTGTTTGCCGTGTGATCGTCTGTGTTGTGTGTGTGTGTGTACGGAAGCATTTTGCGCAGCTGACGTGTTCGCAGTGGAAAATGTGCCGTAATTTTGTGAAGAGTGTAAAAGCGAGTGGTGTGTTGAATTGCAGTGTCTGCACTTGTATTGCGATGAGCAATCACGCACACGGTGATTGTCGCGCAAACAATTCAAGCACAATTTCAGTGTCATTGTGTTTCGGTACCGTTCCTCCGGTGACATTTGCATGAAACGCGGGCATTTCGATAAGTTGTGATCGGAGTGGCATATGCGTGTGTCGTGTGATGTTGACGGAAAGCTTGCTAAGCGCATAGGCGGAGCATGTTTATGTGCATAGTGCGTTTGGTTCACGGTAGAGGGAGCTTCGGTAATGTTTACCTGTAAGGTTTCCAACACTCGCATACGGCGCTGTAAAAATGCGATTAATCCTTCGTAACTAGGATTTTGGCTAGTTGAGGCATTTTCCTCCCAATCTCTTAATGTGGAGGTAGGCAATTTTGTGCACATTAAGTGTTCTAACAAGCAGCTCCATGCCTCCGTTTTTTCGCCTAGATGATTGAGAGTTTTCTTGTGACGCTCGAACTCGTCCACAAGATGGTGAAGGGTTGATGCACTCTCCTTCTTAACGGTGGCCATACCAAAAAGTGCTTGAAGATGCCGTTTCTTTAATAAATACTCATTCGAGTATCTTTCGGTGAGCATTTGCCATGCTAGCTCGTAATTGGCTGCGCTAATCGTGATTGCTTCGATCACCTTTGCGGCCTCGCCTTTCACGGAAGCTCGTAAATAATGAAACTTTTGTATCGGTGGTATTTCCATATTTTCGTGAATTAATCCCTCAAAAGTGTCCCTATACGTGAGCCATTGCATGTAATCACCATCGAACTCAGGAAGTGAGATGGTGGGAAGCTTTATACCTGCCAACGGGTTGGTGTTTGGCGTTGTGCTTGCGGATCGCGGAACGTGCACCCGTTTAGCCTTCAAATGGGCTTCAAGGCGTATCAAACGCGAGCCGAAATCGTCTCGTAACGCGGCATTGTGACTTATCACTTCCTCGGTGGCCGCTGCATCTTCCAATTTGGCCTGAATTGCTTCCAAATCAACGGAAAGCTTCTGGACCCTTGCAATGCGAATATTGATTTCGATTGCATCCCGTTCCGGGTCAAATTCGGCCAAAAACTTTTCGTGCTTAGCCAATACTGCTAGTAAAACTGTCCTTCTGGACGACAAAACGTTTATCGGAGCAGTCATAGTGCGGTTTGACAAAAAACGCTAAATTTCGCGGACACAGTGAACTTGGTCGATTGTGAGGCGACTAAAGCACAGTTACACGCGCGCAAACAGTGATTATCGCGAGAATAATTAAGATTTAGAAAACCAGATTCGTCTTAATCCTGGTCACGGCACCAATGTTTAATCTCACTATTTCGGATAATTTATTTTCCGCGTTTCGGTGTAACTTTCAAACCTTTAATATTTACCAGCAGTTATTCGTTGTGTAGCAAAATTGAAAGAGAGCTTTATTTACGACATTCACTGTTATTTATAAACTACTCGATCGAGCCGAACACTCGAAATTGAACGAAGACTGTTCGTGTTTCGTTAAGCACGATATGAAGTGACAGGGCTTGCCTGAACAAGCATTATCATGAACGCTACATGCATAAAAAGATGGAAGCAGTTATTGCGGCAATCCGGCAAAGGTTTTGGGTAATCGACCTTAGGGCCGTGGTAAGAAGCGTGATCAGCAAATGCCAGCGTTGCAAAAATGAACGCGCACGTCCCATTGCCCCGATGATGGCCCCCCTTCCAGAAAGCCGAGCCACTGTGTTCAAAAAACCCTTCACCCATACAGGTGTAGATTACTTTGTACCCATGACAGTGTCAATCGGAAGAAGGGTAGAAAAAAGATGGGGAGCGATATTCACGTGTATGACAACGCGCGCTATACATTTAGAAATCGCTAAAGACTTAAGTACAAATTCCTTCATAATGTGCCTAAAAAATGTGCAGCATAGGCGTGGAAAGATTTGTCACATATACAGCGACAATGGTACAAACTTCGTTGGGGCAAACAGGCAAATAACGGAACTCATCGAAAGATGTGCAACCAACGGTATCAAATGGCACTTCAATCCCCCGGCCGCGCCTCACTTTGGAGGTGTATGGGAGAGAATGGTCCGAGAGGTCAAGAGCTTGCTGCCAAATAATGATAATATGCCAGAAGAAGTATTAAGATCGGCCTTTATCGAGATCGAATTTATTCTCAATAATAGACCTCTTACTCACATCCCCCTCGAAACTGAAGACGACGAACCTCTCACACCGTTTCACTTCTTGATAGGGTGTTCCGGAGAGGCCGAACCTACGCCAGCCGGGATTTCAGCAGCTGAAGCTAGCAGAAACAACTGGAAGAAGGCACAAGTTATCACCCAAAACTATTGGGAACGTTGGTTGAAGGAGTACCTCCCAACATTAGCCAAACGAGAAAAGTGGATAGAACGCTCAGACCCAATACAACCTGATGACAGTCGTCTTCCCATAGAAACAAGGCGTGGGTAGGTGGTTAAAGGGCCGGGTAGTAGAAGTTTATCCCGCTAAAGACGGACAAGTTAGATCCGCAAAGATTAAAGTTGAAAACGGCGAATACAAACGCCCTGTTATCAACTTATCAGTACTAGAAGTAAAGGGCAAGAAAATTGCAGACGTACCTTCGTGGGGAGTTAAAAGACCGGTCAACATCGCCTACGTCAAGAAATTAGCTGAACAATTAAAAACTCCTCCTGCAAAAAGGAGGAAGCATCTCGTAACACCTTATAATGGCCCGGTATCTATGCATTATAAGCCTGTTAGCCGCATGGAAACTAACAGACAATCTTTCAGTTAAACCAGTTGAAGAAGCTGGTATATTCTTCGACCACGAAGGAACGCTTCTCTTGAAAAGGGGTGTGTGGGAAACAACCTTCCACACGAAAATACACCCCGAAAATGACACAGAGACTTTACTGACAATGGAGAAAGAGGTGACAGTATTCAAGGCACTGAGCGACATGGACACTAATCTTCTAAATTTGAAATTGACATTACAACAAAACATTCGACACGCACTTCAACTCTCACAGACTGCAGTAAAAAGGCGAACCAAACGATCTAGCGGCATATTTGGATTTTTGAAAGGTATTCTTTTTGAAGAAGACGATATTGACGAACAGTTAGCCCTCTTTAGAGCTTCTGAAGACCAGAAATTGAAACATATATCGGAAGACATGACTCATAAAATCAAGCAGGGTGACAGACTTAGAAACAAACTTAATTTGAAAATAGACCACATGAACGAAGGTATTAAGAGTCTTAATAAAAGCTTCAATGAAAACAAAAAAAACGTACTTATAAAGCATGTCACAGAAACAATCATGCTAGCTGAAGACATAGTACAATACATTACGACAAGGTATCTAGAGTTAGAAATCCAGCCCCTTAGCATATTCGACTCGACGAAAATTTCCGAGAAGATACAATCAAGGTTACCCGATGGGTATATAATTCTAGACCACACCCGAATTTCTAGCAAAGAGTTATTTAGGGGAGAAATAATAGTACATATTGAAAACGTCATCGTTTCGCAAGAGAGATTCGAAATATTCCATATCACTGTAATACCAAACCTAAAAAACTTTACAACTCTGGACTTAGATGAAAATGTAATAGCTATAAACGATATACACTATATATACCCTAGAGATATTACGCGATACAATAGCACTCATCACTTGTCCTCCGATGTAGCCGTTAGAAGAGATTTGGATTGTATATCCTCATCTTTCAGACATATAAAATCAGAATGCTTGTGTGGAATAAAACCAATTAAAAACTCAATAACCAAATTTGTAAAGCTCTCCCAGCCGAACAAAATCCTATACTACTCTTCTCATCCTAACGAAATATACCTCAAATGTAACAAAACACTGACACATCCCGCGTATCAAGCTGGGGTAATAACACTTAGCCAAGACTGTAAAATACAGACCAAGAACATAGAAATCCAGCCAACCATGAAAATTGAAGCTGTAGAAACAAAAATGTATTTCAAGCCGCTGGCCAAAATACTGAATTTAAGCGCAGAGCAAAAAGAAGAAACAAATAGGGATCAGCTCTACCTCATAATAATTACAAGTACAATAGCCTGCGTCGCCACTTTTATATTAGGAATAACCATAGCATTTATTATCAAACAAGTAAATTATCAAACAAGAAATTTGCGAGCTAAAATGTACACTTTACGCCCCCCGCCGTTTAAACCGTCACCAAATAGTAACCCCTATACAAGGAATTACGGGGGTCAGGATGTTGATGACAGCGCCGCATAATTAGGTCATCACGGTCTGGGAACTGACCGACCGAACGAAAACAATTGTAAGCAAATCTAATGTAAACAATATCGACCAAATAAAAACTGCTGATCGCGATCGATCAGCAGAAAATTAGTATATAAGTTAGGAAAAAGCATGAATAAATCGACTTTCAAGCACAAGAACTCAAAGACTAAGTTGTTTGTCTGTTCCAAGCCAAGTCGGACGGTAAAATCCTCCGGTCTTGGCGCTTCCCAACGAGTTCAGACTCGGTGCGGAAAATATAGCCCTAATCATGGAGTTGAGGGGGTCTCTAGATCCACTACGGTCGACTACGGTTCAGGGCAAGTAACGGACGAAAACGAAGCCGAACAGCAGGCGCGTAAAAGTTTAACTGCTGGAGCAGGGATGAACAGTCGATGTTATTTTGCAGTAAACCAGCCAACAGTTGTTGCGCGGTACAGCGTCTGATGTGGAGCGTTTGCAGTCCGAGAAGCTGAAGTCGCGTTTCATAAGGTGGTAACTGACTGTCAGGTGGCCAAGGTAACAAGCGTGTTGCGTATCGGGATAAGCGACGCTGTATCGATTCCATTCTCTCAGAAAGTCTTTGGGTTGAGGGCTTCCAGACAACACAGGCGTATTCGAGTACCGGGCGGATAATAACGCAGTATAATGCTTTGATGCAGACTGGGTCTTTGAAATCTCTTGTTATCCGAAACAACATGCCAAGCATGCTGGTCAAATGACAGCTTTGAATCAAGTATGAGAGCGTTTCTACATACACCGAGAATGCAGCTGAGAAAATAACTGACAGCATGCTTTGACAGCGACTGACAGCATTTTCGGTGAGAGAATTCTCCTCGGCATGCAAAGAATAATGTAGAAATATTATTAAAAAGTAAAAGAAACTTTAAAAGAAGAAATTTTAGCGATTAAAATGGATTTTTTCTACATCATTTTATAAGTCTCATCTCGGCGCTTTTCAGAGCTTCTACACACACCAGCGTAAGAAACCGGTTGTCAATTCTCTCACAGCCATCTCTCAGCTGCAGTCTCGGTGTATGTAGAAACGCTCTGACTCGGAGATCCTTCATAGCATTAGTGCGTTCTATTGGTAAACCGTTAACTGTGTAGCTGGTGTTCCTAATTTCTCGTGCTCGTGTGAATGTAATGACTCGGCATTTTTCAATGCAGAGGCTCAGGCAGTTTCGATTGTACCATTGGTGGAAATCGAATAGGTATTGTTGTAGCTCGGAGTGGTCTGTGTCATTTTTTATCGTCATGTAGATTTTTTGTTGGAAAAGTTCCGCCTTATTGTCACAGCTTGAAAAATCTCTTCACCTTGGCAGAACGGGCTGTCACAGCGATCTGAACTTTTGACAGCCGGAAACTACACGCGGTGCAAGCGGCACCACATACACTCTCTCGCTCTTTGGACTTTCTACCGAACGGACGTACAGTGAAGAAACAAAGAACTATTACTTGTTACACATTAAATCAAAGGCCTCAGTTAATTTAATATCAACAGGTTATGGGCCCAGGCCGTGAAGTGTGTAACAAGTAATTTCGTCGTGTTTTTGTGAGCTAGAGACTTTTCCAATTTTATCAGTGTAGAAATTTATAAATTAGGTGCCCAAACGTCAACCTCTGACAGCTGAGAGTGAAGCGAAGTGATGCAACCCGGTGACAGTTGTTATGTCAAATCGTAAAAATAAACCGGTTCAATTGCCACTTAAAAACCGAAAAAGCCAAACGCGTTTTCTTTGTAAAAAGTGAGAAGTGAGATTTAGCTACATTTACAATCTCAGAAGTGGGATTTACTCACGAAAATGCCTACAAAGGACCAAATGGTGTGTGTTTTATCGGATGCTGGCGTAGATTGTCCTGCCAACGCTACAATTAACCAAATCCGGAGTCTGTATGACGCCGTGATGCCGGTGCAAGCAAAGGAAAACAAAATGGAAGGCACACTGTTGGACACTGCTGAAGAATGTTCCGGTAATAGCTGTGCCGTTCAGAAGAAAATTGATCAGCTGGAGCTGGAGAAGAAACTGCTGACCTTGCAGAAGGAAGTTTCGGAGATGAAGCTGCAGAGTAATGCTGAGAAAAAACTTCCCAACCTTACGACGATTGAAAGCTTACGCTTTCAATAACGCTTCGACTGCTTTCCAGGACAGCTCAAGTATTAGCTCGAGCTTCAGGTTTATTAGAATATAATGCTCTGAAGCAAACACTCATTGAAACATTTCAACAAACATATTCCGTTGAAAGTGTTTATTACGAGCTACGCAGTCGCCGCCTTTCTGCCTCCGAATCGACCATAACATACTTCATTGACATGAAGAATATTGGCAGGAAAGCGAAAATTCCCGAGGGTGAGCTTGTTGACATCATAATCAAAGGTATAAATGATCCGGTCAACGCCGCTGCTATGCGTTATGCTGCTCGTCAGATGGATGATCTCCTAGCCTTGCTGAAAAGATATGAAGAGATGCGGACACGTCACCAGCCGTCAACATCTGCACCCAAGGACAGACGATCTACTCGCGATGTACCTATGGGAATGTTCTAGCTAATTTCACTACTTTCGAGTGCACGTAATGAGTTGGCTTGTTGCTCGCTTGGTGGTCACTCGTAGAATGATTTTATTTCTAATATAAAATATAATTCTAATCCTATATCTAATGGTAGTAGTGCAATTGTTTGCTATTGTTAGTGTTAGTGAGTGAAAGAGTGCTACACGTTACGCGCGATGCGTTCTGTATGTGTTTGCTATGCGTAACGCGTCTTAAGAAGCGGTTACACGTTGTGTCACCACACTACTTCCCCCTTAGATTTTAATAGCGGTTCGGAATCACAACACGGCGTCCTGAGCGTGTTTTGTACGGAGGGTCTACAATTGGTGGTGAATTGGAATGCTGATCATTTTTCGCGGGTGAATCTTCATCCTCTGCCTGGGTAAATGCTGCTTTAAGGCGGTCGATGGAAACTGGGACGTTCTTTCCGTTTACCTCGACGATAAAAACCTTTTTCTTCCGTCGGACCACTCGGTATGGTCCATCATACGGCTGCGTTAGAGGCGGTTTGATTGCACCCACTCGGATGAAAACGTGTGTGCATGTTGCTATCTCCTTTTGGATGAATGGAGCTTCTCGTGTGTTGTGGTTGCTGGTTGGTTTTGGTGCTATTTTCAACATTTGCTGCTTCAGCTGTGTTACAAACTCAGATGTTGCTCTCTTATCTTCGCTTGGCACGAAAAATTCACCAGGTAGTCGAAGTGGTACGCCGTAAATAAGCTCAGCAACCGTTGCATTTAGATCTGCTTTCAGAGAAGATCGCATGCCTAAGAGGACGATAGGTAGGACTTCAGTCCACCTCGAGTTTTGGTGGCACATTATAGCTGCCTTGAGCTGTCGATGTGTACGCTCGATTTGTCCGTTTGCTTGCGGATGGTATGGGGTAGTGCGCAAGTGTGTTATGCCTAGCATACTTGTAAGGGTACGGAAAAGCTCTGACTCGAATTGCCTGCCACAGTCGGTTGTAATATTCGTCGGTACACCAAATCGCGAAATCCAACCACTGATGAAAGCACGCGCTACGGTGTGTGCGGTCATGTTAGGTATAGGGTAAACCTCGGGCCACCTGGTAAATTTATCGATGATGGTAAGACAATATAAATTGCCTTCAGATGGCGGTAAGGGTCCTATGAGATCCATATGGATGTGTGCGAATCGGCGATAAGGCGTTTTGATTTGATCAATTGGCGATTTGTTATGGCGTTGTATTTTTGATTTCAGGCATGGCATACAATTCGTTACAAATGCTTTGCAATCTCGACGAAGAGAAGGCCAAATGAAGCGGTCAGATACCAAACGAGTGGTAGCACGTATACCAGGGTGTGATGTGCTATGCATTTTTTCTAAAATCTGCTTTCTAAATTGCTTTGGTACGAAAGGGCGAATCGCCTCTGTGGATATATCGCAATATATGGGAGTATCGGCTAGAGGTGATTTTAATTGTTTAAGATGAACGCAAGTATTTGTTGGTGGGTTTTCTAGGAAATGCTTGAGTTCTGGATCGGTTTTCTGTTCCTTAGCCATGCGATTGTAGTCTATTGTATCTATTGCAGTAATGGTGTTAATGCGGCTCAGCATGTCGGCAACTTTATTCGCATCACCCGCTACATGCCGAATATCGGTTGTAAATTCGCTTATGTAGCTAAGTCTGCGTTGCTGTGTAGGTGTAGCCTTTTCTGGACGCTGCTGAAAAGCGGTGACGAGCGGTTTATGATCTGTATAAATACAAAACTCTCGGGCTTGTACGGTATCTTTAAAGTGCTTTACTGCTTCGTACATCGCGATTAGCTCGCGATCATACGTGCTTAGCTTTTGTTGGCTCTCACTCAGCTTGCGTGAAAAGAATGCAAGTGGTTGTAGTCCCTTTTCGGTGATCTGATGAAGAACGGCACCGATGCACGTATTCGAAGCATCCACATCAAGGGCTAGTGTTCCTTCAGGTGAAGGGTGTGCAAGCAGAGTAGCATTTGATAGTTCCTGTTTGCACTTTAGGAATGCGTCGTTGGTAGTGTCATTCCATTCGAGGCTAGTCGTGTCGTTTTTTATGTTGCCTGATATCATTGCCTGTAGGATGCGTTGGTTTTCAGCTGCGCGTGGTAGGAATCGGCGATAAAAGTTTATGGCTCCTAGAAATCTTTTCAGTTCCTTGGCGTTAATGGGTCTAGGTATATCAATAATGGCTTGAACTTTGGCGAGTTTCGGTTGTATACCCTCGGCTGTGACTCTGTGTCCGAGAAAATCCACAGATTGTTGGCCTATTTGACATTTAGCTGCGTTTATGACGAGACCATTCTGTTTCAAGCGTTCAAAAACTTCACGAAGGTGCCTTTTATGCAGTTCTATGTTCTCTGAAGCTATGCATAGATCATCTACGTAAGGAAAAACATAATCGAGGTCGCCTAAGATAGCGTGCAAATGCCTTTGTAGAGTCTGTCCTGCGTTTCTTAAGCCAAAGGTCATGTATTTAAATTCGAAAAGTCCGAAAGGGGTCGTTATGGCCGTCTTTGGGACATCTTCTGGGGCTACTGGAATCTGATGATATGCCCTTTGTAAGTCAATACATGAAAATATTGTTTTGCCGTGAAGGATATTCGAAAAATCCTGAATATGCGGTACTGGGTATCGGTCTGGTATGGTGATCGCGTTAAGATTCCGATAATCTCCGCACGGTCTCCACTTGCCGTTCGATTTTTTTACAAGATGTAAAGCGCTTGCCCAGTTGCTTTTAGAGGGTTGACAAATCCCCTGTTCCATTAAAAATTGGAATTCAGCCTTGGCTTCTTTTAATTTGTCGATGGGCAATCGTCGTGGTCGACAAAAAACGGGTGGTCCGTTAGTGATTATCTGATGGACGGTGTTTGCCTCGGTTGGTTTGTGCTTCATGTTTAAAACAGTTATGTCCTTATATTCGTTAAGAATGTCAGAAAACGGTGAATTCATGTCGAATGTGGTAATAGCAGGTTCGGTCACTGCGTTAATGTTTTCGATTTCAAAACGGGTCGTGTTATCGATCAGTTTGCATCGCCGGAGATCGACAAGGAGATCGTAATGTTTTAAGAAATCGGCACCTATGATTGGCGACTTTACATCTGCGATGACAAACACCCACACAAAGGATCGTCGTAGGCCGAGATCGACAGTGATACGCTTGGTACCGTACGTGTGTATTGGGGTACCGTTCGCGGCAAACAGCTGTTGTGAGTGTTTTGGTGAGTTACGTTCTCTTAAGGTTGGTGGGACAACAGAAACGTCCGCTCCGGTGTCGATAAGGAATCGATTCGATGTTTTCGGGTCGTGTATGTGTATGCGTTGTAAGCGATTGTTGTCGCTGCTGTCGTTGTCCGTGGCGGACGCAGGATTGCTGGCAGATGCAGCAGCAGCGTGGGCGGTTTGTGGGTTAGCGCTTACATCGGTCGCGGTCGAGAGTACACCTCGATCTTCCCGTCGAAAAAAATATACGGTACGTTCGGGTTGTCAGCCTTCTGTTTTTCGCACTTGCGAGCTTGAGAACCGTGCCGGAAATGAAACCAGCAGATCCAGCCACGTTTATTTCTGGCTGGCGTTCCATCCCGTCGGCTGCAAGAACGAGAACGTATATTAGTAAAACGGTTCCGTCTGTGGGGGTTACCTGTTAGTGCTTCATCTAAGCGTTGCGTAAGGGCTTCGATACGTTGTTCCAGCGAATTTATCGTAGCTCCATCTCCTCGATATTGAATAGAGGAAATCTGCTCGCGGGGTGCCTCCAGAATCTTGTCAGCAACTTTTGCCTGGTCGTCCAGTGTTGCGGTTGGCATGGCAGCGATGATGGCACGAGTTGTGTTGGGCAGGGCTCGCAACCATAAGTTGGTCAGGATGTTGTCGGTACAACCTGCTCCTCCTAAGCGGCGCATCTCGGACAGCAAAACGCTGGGTTTCTGGTCTCCAAGGGACATGCCGGACAGCAAACTGCTCAGTCGCTGTGTTTCCGATGGTTGGAAATGAGCGATAACAGCTTCCTTTAGTGTTTCGTACTTGTTGCTGTTATTTTCGTTTTGGCACTGCTTGATTACTGAATGCACGTATTTTGCTCGTGAACCAAGAGCGACGATCACTGTGTTGAACTTAAACTTGTCCAGTTTAATGCCGTTGACGTGAAAAGAGGCTTCGAGGCATATGAACCAGGTTTCAATATCCTCTTGGTCGAAGTCTGGAATATTTATTTTGGAAATCACTGTAGCTTCACTTGCCTCACTTTTCACAATCAGCGCACCATTTTGTTCAACTTCGTTGTTGGTCATCATTTTGTTTCGCACGCGGTCGACACTTGATGGTCAATGTTCGATTGTTGAACTTAAAAACGCGGCGAGCGAAATGCAAATAAATAGCGGTCACCGTAAAATGATCACTCGCGATTGCTACGTTACGTTTCGGATAAACGTAATTTGATACTTGTTCAGTCGGGGTCACCAGTTATGGGAATGTTCTAGCTAATTTCACTACTTTCGGGTGCACGTAATGAGTTGGCTTGTTGCTCGCTTGGTGGTCACTCGTAGAATGATTTTATTTCTAATATAAAATATAATTCTAATCCTATATCTAATGGTAGTAGTGCAATCGTTTGCTATTGTTAGTGTTAGTGAGTGAAAGTGTGCTACACGTTACGCGCGATGCGTTCTGTATGTGTTTGCTATGCGTAACGCGTCTTAAGAAGCGGTTACACGTTGTGTCACCACAAGATACCATTCGTCTACAAGACATCGTATCGTATACCAATGAACATCGAGCACGTGAAGTGCTACAATTGTCTGCAACAAGGGCACTATCAAAGCCAATGCCAACGACCCCAACGTCCTCATGGATCGTGTTTCCGGTGTTCGAAGACGGGACATTCACATCGCAAATGTCCGAACCGTAACAACGTACCAGCCGCTGCGGTGCATTCAATGGATATGGAATCGGGTTATTTACAACAAATTCCAGCCATGCAGGAGGTACAGTATCGGACAGAAAGATAGGACCCTTGTTTTTTCAACGCAGCATGCACCCGTTGGGCCAGGTTTATGTGTTGTTTGTATGTGTTTGTGTGTGCATGTGTGGGTGGTGGTGTGTGTGTGTGTGTGTGTGTGTGTGTGTGTGTGCATGTGTGTGTATGTATGTTTGAATGTGTATTGGTGTGTGTGTTTGTTTCACAAGTATGTCGTTTCGGATAGATTTGTTAGTAGTTTTTTTTTGTGTTTTGGGTAAGGTTTTTGATGTAATAAGCAGGACCACCGCCCTCGCGATCAGTGTTTTTTTTTTATATATTAACAATTTTACGGTCTTCTTTCGCCGTGGTCTTTTGAGGACGTCTGGTTGACTTGCGCGTTTCGGTTGTCCAAGCGCGTTTCGGTTGTCCGAAGCGCGTTTGCCACAAAAGTGCGCGATCGTTCCATTATGAACTCGATCGTTTTGCGGTTAATGCCAGCAGCAGCCAGCAGCATTGTTACTAACATTGCTTGCTTGGACCGTCAAGAACGCGCTGGTTAAAAAGTTGGACACGGCTCATCCCGTGCTCAGCCTGCGTTCTGATTCTACACGTGATGAATTACATCGTTGTAGAGCAGCGAAAAAAGTGTATGGATAAAAACTATCTATGAGTAAGCGAGTGAGCGTCAACCCATTTAAATCGAGAACAGAATACTGCCGCGCTCATGAAACAAAACGCCCATTGAAAAGAACAACTGCGCGCCAGCTCAATGCACGCACAAAGTTTCCTATGCACACACCAGCTTCAACGCAGAGATGCACGCTGGCCTTTCAATGTCGTGCACTGGAGAAACACCTGTGAGGGAATGCCGAGTTCATTGCTATTGTGCGCGTTTCCATTTCGCACCGCTGTCGCACATTCATGAAACAGCACACCTGCGTTCTCGTCCGAAGAACATTCGCTGCTATCGATGCGAACTTTAGCTTTTATCCAAGTATGAACGCACGCTGTTTCACATGATAACACACATAATCAGAATGTTTTCAACGCAATATGAAACCAAGTCCAGCTACGTTTCTTCAGACAAAAACCCGCGCACTCGCACACACACACACATGCACACACACACACACACACACACACACACACACACACACACACACACACCACACACACACACACACACACACACACACACACACACACACACACACACACACACACACACACACACACACACACACACACACACACACACACACACACACACACACACACACACACACACACACACACACACACACACACACACACACATGCACATGCACACCCAAACACATACAAACCACAATAAACCTGGCCCAACGGGTGCATGCTGCGTTGAAAAAACAAGGGTCCTATCTTTCTGTCCGACACTGTACCTATATATGGTATATGGGTCCAATAAACTCCGTGGTAAACCAAAAATCAATAGTATCCAAACAGATGATAGCTATAGCAGATCTTAAATACCTACGGTTATTACGACCGTTAAAAAGATTTGAAGCTTTGGGATAGAATCGTTGTAATCATTGTTTTTGTACTCCTCGAATTGATTATTCTTCCATTTTTAATTAAAACGAGACATCAATTTTATCCCGCATGAAACCGGGTAAATCAGCTAGTAGAATATAAAACATTTTTCATTGTTAATAAACACTTACTATTTCAAACTCAAGCTGAAAGGTTGTGTGTACAATTTTCACCTTATTTCTTTACCGTCGTTTAGTGTAAAACAGCTTGTTAATGATGAAGAGGAAGTTTTGAAACTGATGAAGACACGATGTTGTTGCTTTGAATTCTGGAACTTGACTAAATTTAATCAGGAAAAAAACTTGCTTATATACTGCAGAATTTTGGGAATTCGAGCTGCCGCACGCGGATTCGAGCTGCACGATACCAATCTACAGCAGTTTGCGCTGCGTAATAGATTTAGGATGAAGTACTTTTTACAAGTAGGCAAATTTGCTTGAAGCGCCCTCTAGCTTACGCTAGGCTTACTAAGAGTGACGCGTTGCGTAACATACTCCCGCGCGTTGAATTATCTAATTCAACTAGGATGAACTGGATGGCTCGTCGGTGGGAAGAACGCAGATTTTAGAGATGGACCGCTTGAAGTCTTCATCTTTAGTCTTGACGATGACCACTCGGATGTTGTCGTCAGCTCCCTTGATGATCTGCGTGACGCGGCCAAGACACCACTTCGATGGAGGTAGCCCGTCCTCCTTCAACAGCACCATGGTATCCAGCTTCACGTTGTCCTTCTGCTTGGTCCACTTGGTTCTCTGCTGTAGTCCGGACAAGTAGTCTGTTGACCAACGTTTCCATAGTAGACGGACAAAATCTTGCACCTTTTGCCAGCGATCGAGACGGTTGAACGGCAGCTTTTCCAGCGATGGTTCGGCCAGGGATACGATGGGGCGATGAATGAGGAAGTGTCCTGGGGTCAGCACTTCCAGATCAGATGGGTCATTGGAGAGTGGTGTAAGTGGTCTAGAGTTGAGACATCCTTCAATCTGGATCAGTAGAGTGTTGAGTTCGTCGCTCGTGAGGATGGCGTTCCCAACGGTTGGCTTGAAGTGTATTTTGAAGGACTTCACGGCCGCCTTCCAAAGGCCACCAAAGTTGGGTGAACGGGGTGGGATGAATTTGAACTGGATGCCATCGTCGATGCAGGACTTAATTACTGATGTTTGCCACTGGTGGTTGAATTGCTTGGCCAAGGAGGCAATTTCTCGGGAGGCGCCCAAGAAATTCCTAGCGTTGTCGCATTCGATGAGAGCCGGTTTCCCGCGTCGTCCGATGAATCGTCGAAGTGCCGCAAGAAATGCGTTGGTAGATTGGTCAGCGACCAATTCGATGTGTACAGCCTTCACTGCCATACAGACGAAAATCGCTATGATACAGGGTTGCAATCTGATTCGTCAGCGGATGGTTGGCGAGTAAGATGTACGGATGTTTTCGGTCGAACGGTATTGGTGCATGTCGCAATCTTCCGCCCACTCGTAGCAGGCCATCTTGTAGAAACGGTGCTAATAGTTTTAATGGTGAGACACAGTGTAGATTCGGCTAGTTCCTCTAAGCCGAGATGCTGATCCAATCTGCGTTGGTGACGGTTAGCAGGATTCGTGTTTTATCGGAATCTTCTTAACCACGCAACCAGACGTTGCAGTCCGGTGAACGTTGAACGGAGGCTAAAAAGTTCGTTCGGAGCCACGGATTGTGCAGCCATGCAGATTGGTCGCTCCTCCAATTCGTCCGTGGTGAAATCTTGCTGTCGAGGTTGATGAGTGTTCGGCCATTTCTCTGATGGTTGCGCCAGCCAGTCTGGTCTGTGCCCCCAAAGGGTTGAAGTTTCCAGATAATCCTCACCCATTCCTCGGGAAGATGATGTCCGCAGGAATGTCCGTTCCGGGTACGTGTCTCCACTCCTTACCGTGAGTGATGTGTTGGATCTCGGACACCCGGTTAGCGATGAAGGTTTTCCAGCATGACGGAGTTTTATACAACCAATGCAGGACGATGGTTGAGTTAGACCAAAAGATGGTCTCGACCTGTAGCTTCAAGGCGTCTGACACTTTCTCGTACGAGTGTGCCAGTAGCAGAGCTGCAGAAAGCTTCAGTGGGGGTAAGCAAACACGCTTTTGCTTATGGGAGTCTGCTAGTGGTGCCACCTTCGATTTTGCAGTGATAAGATTGGTTGTCACACGTCCATCGGTGTCGAACGCAAGTAAATCGCCGCTCCGTACGCCTTCTCGGATACATCACAAAAGCAATGCATTTGTAGATTCGTTGCTCGTTGATCGGTTAAGAGCCAGCGTGGAATGTGGATTGTTTGTAGCATGGCCAACTTCTCGCGAAACAGAAGCCATCGGTTTTGTAGTGCTGGTGTCAACGGCTCGTCCCAGGCGATCTGACATCTCCACAGCTCTTGAAGGAACAGCTTGGCTTGGATGATAACTGGTCCAACCAGTCCGATTGGGCGAACAGTTTTGCCACATCCGAAAGCGCGTTTCGTTTGGTGATGATGTTGTTTGCGTTCCAGCGTGGGATCATGAACACAAAGGCGTCGGTGGAAACGTTCTACTTGAGTCCGAGTGTCTTGATGATCGGTGACTTCGCATTCAAGTTGAGAATCATCCTTTCATCTTGCAGATGCTGGGGCAGATGTTCGAAGATCTGCCTGTTGTTGGTGGCCCATTTCCGCAAGCAGAATCCACCAGAAGCCAGTAGATCGATGAGTTGCTGACATACTCGTTGACCCTCGGGAATGCTGTTTACGCCAGTCAGCATGTCGTCCATGTAGAAGTCTCGTCCGAGGATGGTTGCCGCTTCGGGATGGGTGCTAGCTCCGACCTGAGATAGCACTTGCAGGGTTTTGGTGGCCAAATACGGAGCACATGATGTGCCGTAGGTGACGGTGTTGAGCTGGAACGTCCGTATCGGCTCGTTTGGAGAATTTCGCCACAGGATTCGTTGCAGCAGACGATCGATGGCAGCTATGTTGATTTACCGGTACATCTTCTCGATGTCTGCTACCAGGGCAAATTTCGACATTATAAACCGCAGTAGAATGGACATCAGGTCGTCTTGGATAGTGGGTCCGATCATCAGTGCATCGTTTAAAGATGTTCCGGTGTCTGATACACACGAAGCGTCGAACACTACCCAGAGTTTAGTGGTGGTACTATCTGGTCGCACGATGCAGTGATTTGGAAGATAGTATGATGGTGATGAAGTTGTAGCATCGCTCTCGGCTACTTCTGTCATGTGCTGAAGTTCTGGGTACTCCTCGATGAGCTGTGTGTGCGCTGTCTTCAATGAGGCTTTCGAGGATAGCCGACGTTCCAAGGCAAGGAAGCGGCGTGTGGCTATCCCTTTCGAATCCCCAAGAAGAGCCAGATTGTCCTCTCGTTTCGGTAGCTGCACGATGAATCGACCGTAGGTGTCTCTGGTGGTGGTGGCTGCGAACTGTTTCTCACAGTTGCTCTCCTTGACGGATAATGTGCTGGTAACTCGGCATGACTCCAGCTCCCAGAATTTGCTCAGCTGCTCTTCGATGCTAGTACTGCAGACGTGTCCAACGATGGATGAATGTGGTAATGGTGTATGAACATTGACTCTACCTGCTATCACCCAACCGAAAGCAGTGTTTTGGAGTGTCACTCTTTCGTGGGATAGCTTGATGAGTCCTTCCTTAACGACGTCGTAGTACAGCTCTGCGCCGATGATGAGGTCGATCGGGCCAGGACTGTGAAATGAAGGATCGGCCAGCTGAACTTGACGAGGTATCTGCCAGCTGCTTGTGTTGATACGGCTTGATGGGAGCTCACGAGTGAGCTTGCTGAGTACGTGGAACATTCCGGACGCTGCGTATTCGCTGTTTAAAGAATGGATCCTTAACACAGTCGAATGTTGTGACGTCACGGAAACTTCTCCAATTCCTCCGATGCGATGATTCTCTCGCCGTTTCGCCACACCCAGCCGTTGAGTAAGACGCTCGGTAACGATGTTGAGTTGTGCTCCGGAATCCAGCAAGGTACGTGCTAGATGACATCGTCCGTGATTGTCCTCTACCTGGACCAGCACGGTTTGCAGCAACACAACACTGTTGTCGATCTGGATGGAACAGTGGGTAAGGGACTGAGGAGGATTGGTAGAACTCGTTGATGGAGCATCCGACGCATCAGTTGCTTGCGCTGCTTCATGCAGCAACGTATGATGCCGTTGTTGGCAGATCTTGCATCCGCTTGAAGTGCACTGTCGTAAACGATGAGCTGGAGAAAGGCAGTTGAAGCACAATCCTTTCGACTGCACTAGTTGCTTTCTATCTGCAACACTCATATTGTTCATTATTTCACACCGGAACACTGAATGTTTTGAAACACCGCACAATTTGCACTTTTCGTTGTACGCAACACTATTCACAGCACTGGTCGCAGCATGGATGGTTTGCACTCGAGGATTGCTGCGCATGATGTCTCCGGTTCTGGCTCCGCTGGTTGGCTTGGAGAAAGACTTCAGTACATGACAATGGTTGAGGACGAATTGCACTAAGTCTTTGTACTTTGGGATGGTCGTAGACTTCCGGTGAAGCTCCCAATGACGCAAGATTGTTGGATCCAGCAGCGAGCTTAGCCTGAACACCAGCAGCGTGCTCCATGCATCTGGTTTCTCGCCTTCCTTTTCGAGCATTCGTAGGTTACGCTCGAAATCGTCGACGAGTCGGCTTAGAGAATCTGCACATTCTCTCCTCAGCGGTGATATGCTGAATAACGCCTCAACGGTGGTTTTGACGATAAGCTACTTATTCTTGTAGCGCTTGGACAACAGTTTCTAGGCTACGTCTTAGTTTTTGGATGTGATTTCAAACGCGTCGATCGCCGCGCGTGCGTCCTTTGTCAGCGACGCAGCAAGCTAATGTAGTTTGTCACATTCGGTCAGCTGCTCTGACGAATGTATCAGTGATTGAAACGCGTCACGGAAGGCAGGCCAGTCGCAAATGTTTCCGTCGAAATGTGGTAGCACGATTTCGGGAAGTCTTGCACGCATCGGAACTGTCGTTGGTTTCTGCTCACCCCGAAAACTGGGTTTGGTGTTGTAGGCAATGGGATCTGCGATGCCAACTGGTACTCGATGTTTTTGCTTAACTCGAATACCCTGTCGTCAAACACGCTATATCGCTCGATTGCTTCCTGAGCCTGGTCGTCGCTCACAACGTCCAAGATCGATTCGTACCATTGTTTGTAGTGCAAAGCAAGCACCTTCACTCGGCCTGCTATGGTTTTCAGCGAGTGAACGTCGGTGCTGTGTTTGACGAACATCTGTTCTAGACGGTCAAGCTGCCACTCCAGGTGAGTGCGTTGACGGTTCAATTTGATGATGCCTGGAACGGAGCCAAATTCTCTGACGGTGGAACTTTGGCTTCCTTCTATGTTGTTGGCCGCTGGAACCACTTCTTTGACGGTAGAATGGTCAACGGGCATAGTTTCACTTTCTAACACAAACTTAACTTTTCACAAACTTCCCTAAACGCGAACTGTGGATCACTTGCACACTAATCCGGTTTCTGAAGGACCAAATGTTAATGATGAAGAGGAAGTTTTGAAAATGATGAAGACACGATGTTGTTGCTTTGAACTCTGGAACTTGACTAAATTTATTCAGGAAAAAAAACTTGCTTATATAGGGTATTCGAGATAAATTTGATACCTTGCCTTTGGGTTTATATCTCAGGGTTGAGTTGACGTATCGAAATGATTGATATGTCAATCGATTGCTAAAATTTGTGCGAACAAGTGTAAAAAAAGTCTAGCTCCGTAAATATGTGGAACCCGTCCGAATTGTACAAGCGTGTAACGTGTGTTGTGATGGTTCGTGCCGGCCATACGAATGCCGAAATTCGGAAGGCGGCGATGTGTTCGCTGAACACCGTAAAAACAATACGGTGGACAATGGGCGGCCGTACGTTTGGCAGCAGGATGCTGCACCAAATTTCTTTCCTATTCCCTCAGAAACTGTCAAATTTATCTCGAACACCCTCCCCCTGTGCAAAGCGACGGAAGAAATCATGCCCTTTCGCGCATTTTCTCAGGCCTTCTTTTTCCCTCCTACGGCAAATTTGTCGAGCAGCGTTTCGAGCTACCCGTCCCTGACTCTGCCTCATACCCCTCGCCTGAGGGGGCTGTCGAAGGTTTAGTTGTGTTGGTGCGTCAGACGGCCAATCGCTGTCAGCCGTCGTCCGTGCTTTTTCGCTCCATAGCGCTATCTCTTTCTCGCGTGTGGTCAATGCTGATGAGCTGCTGTGGCGCTTCAAAAAACCGTTTACAAACATTGCGGCGATGAAGTTGCATTTTCTCAAATCAAACCAAAAAAGCGCAATGAGTTCAAACGCTGCAATGTAAAAATGACTACGGAATCGCTAGCTCACGCTGGAGGGTTTGCTGTGCAACGCACAGAACCTTTATTCGCATTATCACGTTCAGCCCGGCGCTTGTTTTCCTCAACATACCGTTCCGTCGGCATCTAGAACGCAAGCTGATCGTGCAACCGGCATACTGGAAAGTCTGTGTTGTCTTCCGGAATGTTATGATTCATTGGTCAAAGAAAGGAAGGTGTTCATGACAGTGGCGGATTAGGGGAATCGGGGGAAAGATGAGATGAGGCTCCTGTACATGGTAACTGATGACCGGGAGGAGGGGGTACTGGCACACAGCTGTTGGGAGATTGAACAGCATACTTAAATTGACGGCGGGCGCGGGCTTCGACCATGGGACCCCTACGCTCATCGGTCACAGACCCTACAATTATTTCCGGCATGAGGGGGGGGGGGCAAATGACTCTCAAGCCACTTGGCCACAACGACCATTTTTCCGGGGTCCTTGTCACTAATACTCTGTCCACTTGTACGGTGTTGATGGTGTTTTTTATTGTGAAAGTGCATCCTTCCCCCTGCATGCAGCGTATGCATCAAGCAGGAGACAGTGTAGCAGTATGCAAGTTACCCGCTGGATAGGAGCGGTCCCGCGGTACCGCCGTCATTCTTCACATCTGCATGCCCGTCGTGGGTTCTAACCGCATATGAACCGTCTGCCGTAGCAAGGGGTGACTATCCGGCTACGCGGTACTCAAGTCCTGAAAAGGCCGGCATGATCGCGTAGGCCATTACGCCAATAATAATAATTATTATAATAATAAGAAGAAGAAGAACTTAGCATAGCAGTCCACACTCGGGGAAGGTTTTTGTTTTGACATTGGTGCTGCCGGGTCAACCGCTGTGGCGCGACAAATGCACGGAATGCAATCGACCAAAACATGAACCTACCGAGCCGAAGGCAGTGCCGGTCGCTCGGCGTCATGATACCGACTCCAAGCCAACAAGCCGCCAGATTCTGGACGGACAGGTGGAGCAGCTTACGCGCACCGTAATAAACCAAACCAGAATTCTCTTTTATATGGACTCAATTCAAAATGTTGTTTCCACTGCGGCCGCTAGCTGAATTGGAAAGAAATGTGCTACATATCACACGCACGTTTGCTTCGATCGTAGCGGTAATCGATCGGGCAGCGTACAGTGCGTTTTCTGAGAATGCATGGAGTGTGTAGACGCAGCCGGTGACAATGCACGCATCAGAATCAAACAGTTTTGGGGTTCCCGCACGCACACACACACACGCGCACGCACGCATGCACGCGCGTACGCGAGAACGCTCCCCCGAACGCGCATACACGCACGATCGATTTCCGCTACCTTATCGGAAGAATTACTGGCTTATCTTGTAGCGCATCCTCATGCAAAGCACCGGGAGGGGAGGGGGATCGCGGCATGATAGAGTGGACGGTCACTTTCCCCGCGTTGTGTGTGTGTCGCGACCCGAAAACTCGAGACAGATTTTAACACATTGAAAAATATTTTATTGCCACTATACATCGTGCTACATGATGCTTAGAAGGTCGTTCAAGCATCAAACATGTTCAAATAAAAAAATATTAGATTAGTGTTAGACGTTCTCGTACGCTTGTTTGAAATTGGCTTCTTCACCCTCGATTGGCACGGGCATTAAATGGCCTCATCAGCAGCGGCACGAAATAAAATAAACCATCCATACACCGATAATACTTTAAATCCCAAAATGAACCAGCTTCTCCCGCATCGTCAAGGTCACACACAATAAATAAATGCTAACACCCACCAATTACAATACACAACCGCAATACACATATATGAATCAACGCATACACCACAACACCCAATCAGCTGGCGGCGGAAGGCACGGGCTGAAGCGCAAGTAAGGCAAGGCAAGGTGGGGAAAGGGAGTGAGAGGAAGAGGAGGAAGAATGGGCGCCAAAATTTTTGATTTTTTTTACCGTTTTTTCCTCCGCCGTCTGAAATAGTTCATCCATTTCTTCAACAGATGGCGCTCGTTCCGCACCTAAAAAGTGCTATAAATACGCTGGCTATCGTAGTTTTGACTGAAGTCTAGCGTATTTTTTTGCGTATTTTTTGACACAAAACGACGCAAAAAACTACGCAGAAAACTGCTCCAATTTGCGCAGCGGGGTTGCACAGGGGGACGTAGGCAAATTTCCTTGAAGCGCCCTCTAGCTTACGCTAGGCGTACTAAGAGTGACGCGTTACCATTAAGGCCGGGCTACATTGATCGTACTCCGTAGTGTAATTTTGATTTTCACTAGCGCATCTGGCGGCGGCTGGTGGAAGCTTTTTTTGGTCGTCGGGGGAATGGTCGTGCCGGATCTCAAATTTAAGTGATTTTCCATCGCTTTCCATTGCAAAAATGGATGCAATGCGTGCAAAACATGTGTATCTACGTTTTACAAAACTTTTCTCCTCCGATTTAAGTGAAAAACATGGAAAAATAACGTATTTTCTGGAGCAGTCCCAAATTGTTTGGCAAAATGCTTCGGTCAGCCGCCGCCAGATGCGCTAGTGAAAATCGAAATTACACTGCGGAGTACGATCAATGTAGCCCGGCCTTTACGCTTGCCGTAAAGGCCGGGCTACATTGATCGTACTCCGTAGTGTAATTTTTATTTTCACTAGCGCATCTGGCGACGACCAGCGCAAGCTAGATGTCGGTATAATTTATGTGTCAAAATTATTCATACTTGGTGTCTCATCAAGTTTCAACCAGGCTACTTGTATGCCGTTTGAAATGTTGATAAACGTCCATAAATTGCGACAAAGTAGGCCGTTATTTGTTGTTGTTGGGCAAATCGTCATTCATATAAAGCGCTAGGCAACATTTCTCCGCATCTTCGAATATCTATTCATCATTGAGTAAAATTATAGGCTCCTCGACCCAAAACGTTTTTTGACAGATAAATTATACCAGCCTCTAGCTTCAACCCACCGCCGCTAGATGGCGTACGCGTTCACAAAAATTACACTACGGAGTACGATCAATGTAGCCCGGCCTTAACACAGGTATTGTAATCGCCTTTAAGAAAATTACATGGAGACAGGGCTGGAGATCTAAAGACACGATAATCGACGTCTGCAATGTTATTTTTAGTGGGCGGTGGAGCTATTTCCTGGGCTAGCCGATTGCGCCACATTATCGTCAATGGAAGCAGAATTCGTGGCGTTGAGCGGAGCGAGCCAGAAAATCTTTTGGCGATTACAGGCGAAAAGATCCCACTGTGCAAAGTGACGGAAGAACTCATGACGTTCGGAGAATTTTCTCATGCCTTCTTCTTCCCTCTTTGTTCTTTGGCCCTCTTTGGCAAATTTGTCAAGCAGCTCGTCGACCTACCCGTCCCTTGCTACGCCTTATACCCCTCGCCTGAGCGCGCTGTCCAAAGTTTGGATGTGTTGGTGCGCCAGACGGTCAATCGCTGTCAGCCGTCGTCCATGCTTTTTCCCTCCATAGCGCTATCTCTTTCTCGCATGTGGTCAATGCTCTTGAGTTGCTGTGGCGCTTAAAAAAGCTTTTAACAAACATTGCGGTGATGAAGTTGCATTTTCACAAATCAAAGCTAAAAAGCGCAATGAGTTCAAACGCTGCAATGTAAAAATCACTAAGGAATCGCTACCTCACGCTGGAGGGTTTGCTGTGCAACGCACAGAACCCTAATTCGCATTAACACGTTCAGTCCGGCGCTGATTTTCATCAACATTCCGTTCCGCCGGCATCTAGAACGCAAGCTGATTGTGAAACCGGTATACTGGAAAGTTCACTGGCAGTCTCTGGGGCCTGTCATCGAACTCAACGTGTTAAGCATTAAGCATAACTTTGTTATACTATGCTTTTGCTTTCGTATGGTGTAGATTACACAGATATACTGAGCCGTCTGCACAAGGGTGTGAGTGTGCGTGTTTGTGCAGCACTTTCGCCAAATGAGTTTTTATCCGGAATGTTATGATCGATCGGTCAAAGAAAGGAAGGTGTTCATGACAGTGGCGGATTAGGGGAATCGGGGGCCCTAGGCGGAAAGACGAGTTGATGCCCCTGTAAACGGTAGGTGATGACCACGAGGAGGGGGTACTGGCACACTATACTTAAATTGCCGGCGTGGATGGGGGGTGGTGGCTGGAGGGTGCAAATGTTTCTCGAGCCACGCTGCCTCAACGACCATTTTTCCGGGGTCCTTGTCGCTAATACTCTGTCCACTTGTACACATACGGTATACTACAGACTAGAGATCTTCGGCGACCGCCTAGTCCGCCTACCGTTAGATCCGCCGCTGGTTCATGACGGTGTTTTTTTTTTATTGTGAAGGTGCATCCTTCCCCCTGCCTGCAGCGTATGCATCGGGCAGGAGCAGTGTGGCAGTTTGCAAGTTGCCCGCTGGATAGGAGCGGTCCCGTAGCACCGCCATCATTCCGTACATCTTAACAGCATGCCCGTCGTAGGTTCTAACCGCGTATGAACCGTCCGCCGTAGCAAGGGCTGACTATCCGGCTACGTGGTATTCAAGTTCTGAAAAGGTCTGCACGATCGCGTAGGCCGTAATGAAAATAGCAATAATAATAGTAAGAAGAAGAACTTAGCATAACAGTCCACACCCTTTCCAAATCAGGTTGTCAGCAGAAGAGTTTGACTTGACTTTGTTGCTGCCGGGCTACCGCTGAGGCGCTACAAATCAACGGAATGCAATCGACCAAAACATGAACCTACCGATCCGAACCCATGTCAAGGTATTGCCGGTCAATCGACATGATACCGACTCCAAACCAACAAGCCACCAGATTCTGGACGGACAGGTGCAGCACCATACCATCGTACGCAGAGTACGAGTTGTCATCAAGAGAGCTGTCAGAATTCCTTCTGTTTGGCTCCCATTTTGAGAGCAGACCGATTTGGAAAAGCTAAAATAGGGTAACTGTACCAGTTTTCGGCAGTGTACCTATTTTCGGCAGGGTAGCTAAAAACGTGAAATTCTGTACAAATGTGGTAAAAAATTTCACAAAACACAATTTTGTAGTGAAAGTGTAATTATTTGATATTCACATACGAAGCTTCACACCATTTCATTACGTATTTTTTAAAATATCAAATAAATTGTGCTTTTTTTCGGCAGCTTTGCTGTCAGCCAATGGTTCGGCAGGTTTTGTGATTAAGAGAATCAGATCAGTAAAACAATGAAAAAGTGGTGAATATTAAAGATTTTATGCTTATTTAATTTATTCTAACTTGTTCGGAATTTTAAAATCACGATAAACAAGTTATTTTTCACTTTAAATGCTGCCGATAATAGGTACACAGTAAATGTTCATTTTTGTCAGCTCAATGTTGTGGGCTCCTGCCGAAACTCGGAACAATAACACACATTGGATTTGGCAGAATATTTCTTTAAAAATTGATCAGAACACTACAATGCGTATATCGACACATAATATGACCTTTCTTGAACCAAATATCACCAATTTTACGACAAACAATGCACTAACTTAAGAGAAAAATAAATATTTGTAAGCCAATTCGCACCGTACGCTATAACCATCAAACTGTCAATGGCTGCTCTGTTTAAACGTCGCATCAAAATGGCTGTCAAAACGGGCCAAAATAAGCAACATAAAATTATTAATTAAAGTGCTTTTTAACATCAGTATTAGGAAAGTAAGAGTGTAAAATTGCTTTGAACATTTTTTTGTACATATTTACATAGAAAATAACATTTTCTGACCCGTATTCGCGCTGCCGAAAATAGGAACACAACCTGCCGAAAATAGGAACAGACTGCCGAAAATAGGAGCAAAAGCAATGTTTGCATTTTTACGAATATTTATGAAAAAGGGCTTTGAACCGGCAAATAAAAAATAGTGTAACATATTATGATAGTTTATCAACCAGAATAACATCACTGACATGAAAAATAATAAAAATGTTTATTTGTGAGCAGCTATTGTGAAACTGCTGCACTAGCGTGCCGAAAACTGGTACAGTTACCCTAAATAAAATTGAACTAAACGCTAAAGTGGTGACTCCGACGTGATCCGTCAATATTTTTCACAATTACAAACGAATACAAACAATGGAGAAAGAGAACGCACCCGTACCGTGTGCTCAGCATGTTTATGCTGGTGAAAGTGTAGCATCATCATTCGCACAATTGTCGAGAATACTCCAACTAGTGGAAAATACGCATATATTAAATCAAAGCTGACGGAACATTTCTTTGACAGCCAGCAGCGGCGTTTGCATCGTATGTTGTCTGAAATGCCCCTTGGAGATTTAAAGCCTAGCCATCTTTTTAACGAGATGAAGCGAGTTGCCGGCGATTCTCTAAGGGACACCTTGCTGCTAGACTTATGGGCAGCTCGACTTCCTGCTCACGCCCAAGCAGCAGTAATCGCTTCGCGTGGTGATGCCGCTGACAAGACGACTATAGCTGATGCTATTGTCGAATCTATGAGCCTGCGAAATATCAGCTCTATCGATCAGGAAACAACTACAACTGCTCTCAATGTAACATCGAGTGACCAACAGATTCAGGATCTTAAATTGGCAATCGACGCATTATAGAAACGACTCGACAAGATCCATCCTAATAACCCCCAAGGTCGATCCCGTTCTCGCGCACGTAATACGGATGCTGATCGCGCTAGAGACACATCAAATGGACCATGCTGGTATCATCGTACTTACGGAAGTAATGCTAGAGTATTTCGCGCACCTTGCTCTGTAGGTAATTGGCCTTCTTCCAGCCAGCAATGACGCCACTCTGCTGATGCTGTGGAGGAAAATGGCGAACTTTCCTCGGCAGCCACAATCTGTCGACTGAAAATTGCAGATTGTTCTACTAATATGCAATTTCTTATCGATACTGGAGCGGATGTTTCCGTCGTTCCAAAAGGATTAAAATCAGCCAAAATAAAGCCTTCGTCCATCCAATTGTTCGCCGCTAATGGAACTGCTATTGAAGTATACGGTGAAGTGTTACTGAAAGTAAAGTTTGATCTTCTTATTGACTTAAAACGTGGCCGCCTCATAGACAACACTACCAATTTAGAGTCACGTGGTTTTCTTACCAGAGATATTGACATTTCGGTGAAAACTTTTTCCGCGGCGTCGCCATTTGTAGATTTACTAAGTGAATTTCCACAAATAACACACCTCGCCCCTATGGGTACAACAACTAAGTCTTCTGTTATGCATAGAATTGAAACGACTGGCCAGCCTGTATATGCTAGACCTCGAAGACTTTCACCAGAAAAATTCGAAGCAGCCCGTAACGAATTCGAACTTTTGATGAAATTGGGAATATATCGTCCATCAAGCAGCAATTGGGCTAGTCCTCTCCACATGGTCAAAAAAGCAGATGGAACATGGCGACCATGTGGAGACTATCGTGCTCTTAATGCTCAAACTGTTCCGGACCGATATCCGTTGCCATATCTCCAGGATTTTACATCGATGTTACAAGGTAAATGCATATTTTCTAAAATTGATCTACAAAAAGCATTCCATCAAGTTCCTATACATCCGGATGATATTCCGAAAACAGCAATTACGACGCCTATCGGAATGTACGAATTTTTATTCATGACGTTCGGTTTGCGTAACGCGACTCAAACCTTTCAGCGATTGATACATGAAGTTGTGTGTTGCTTAGAGTTTGTGTTCCCTTATGTCGACGACCTTTTTGTAGCGTCCAATTCTCCCGATGAACATAAACAACATCTGAGACAGTTATTTGAGAGACTAAATGAACACAATCTGACCATTAATGTAGCTAAATGTGAATTTGGTCGCGATAAGCTCAATTTTTTGGGTCACACTGTATCTGCTGAAAGAATTCGCCCATTACCTGATCGTGTACTAGCCATCCAAAACTTTAGCCTTCCGTCGACAGTAAAGGAACTTAAACGATTCCTGGCAATAATCAATTTTTATCGAAGGTTCATTTCTCATGCCACTGAAGCTCAAATTCCATTATTGAACATGATCTCGGGAAATAAACGAAACGACTGCTCTCCTTTGTCCTGGACTGACAACACTCTTGCAGCTTTTGATCAATGTAAACAACAACTCGCACAAGCCACCTTATTATCTCATCCTGCTAAATCTGCTGAGCTTTCTCTTTGGGTTGATGCCTCAGACATTGCCGCTGGTGCTGTATTACATCAAATTGTGGAGGTAAACGTTCAACCCCTGGGATTCTTTTCCAAAAAATTTGATAAAGCGCAGCTGCGGTATAGTACTAACGATCGAGAATTATCAGCAATATATTTGGCAGTACGTCACTTTAAGTATATGCTGGAAGGGCGCAGCTGTCATATTTACACTGATCATAAACCCATTATATATGCATTTCGCCAAAAACTCGGCAAAACTTCTGATCGGCAAGCCCGTCAACTAGATTTCATAGGGCAAATAACTACTGACATACGCTACATAAATGGTACAGAAAATATCGTCGCCGATCTGCTGTCTCGCATATCAGCTATACACACATTGCCTTCGATGGATTTTTTTGCGCTGGCAAATGATCAAAAAAATGACGAGGAACTCTGCAAGATATTGCAAGGTACAGCTGAATCGTCGCTGCAATTAAAATTAATTGAGATTCCAGGCAGCAACACACAATTATATTGTGATTGCTCTACTAATCGTATTCGGCCGTATGTCACACCATCATTTCGAAATATTGCGCGGCGAGCGGTACATAATTTATCGCATCTTGGGACACAAAGCACAGCCAAATTGATGACCGAAAGATTCGTTTGGCCAAATATTCGAAAAGATAGCATTGCCTTTGCGAGAAGTTGTATACAATGCCAACGTTCAAAAATATCAAGGCATACTCAATCACCATTATCCCAATACCCTTCTCCAGACGATCGATTTTCCCATATTAACATCGACATAGTCGGTCCTTTTCCAATCAGCAGAGGAAATAGGTACTGCTTGACTATAATCGATAGATTTACTCGATGGCCAGAGGCTTTACCTATTCCGGACATGACTGCTTCTACAATAGCTGATGCTCTAGTTTCGGAATGGATTGCGCGTTTTGGCGCACCCAAATATAATACTTCTGATCAAGGTAGACAATTTGAGTCATCACTCTTCTTGGAAATAAATCGCATGTTAGGTTCAACTCACCTGCGTACAACTGCATACCATCCTCAAAGCAATGTAATCATCTAAAGATTCCATAGAACATTTAAAGCAGCTCTTCTCTGCCACGATAATGAACACTGGTGTGAAAATCTCGCAATGATACTACTTGGCTTAAGAACAATATACAAGGAAGATATTAAAGCATCACCAGCTGAGATGGTTTATGGTACCACGCTTCGTATCCCCTCTGAATTTTTCAACGATATTGGCGAAACAACAAATGAAGCTGAGTTTGTAGCTAATTTACGAAATGCCATGCGATCATTACGCCCCAGACAAACCTCATGGCATGGTTCTCGGAATATTTTTATTCCCACCGAACTAAAATCGTGTAAATTCGTCTTTATTCGCAATGATTCCATACGACCAACACTTTCACAACCGTACGAAGGGCCTTATGAGGTTATGGATAGAACAGAAAAAATCTTTAAGGTCAACGTGAAAGGTCGTACAGTATCTATATCAATAGACCGCCTTAAACCAGCCCACATCCTACAAGAACCTTCTGCAAGTGTTCCTGCTCCACCTACCAGTTCTTCTGAGTTACCACCGACTAGGACCACTCGTTCAGGCCGAAGAGTGGTGTTTCCTACCCATCTTCAACAGTACGTATCCTAGTCTCGAAGGGGAATACTGTAGCAGCCCAGTGTGCAGTTCGCGTGGCTCGTACGCAGAGTACGAGCTGTCATCAAGAGAGCTGTCAGAATTCCTTGGCGTGAACGACCATTCTGTTTGGCGCCCTTATCTAACCAGTTACAATGTCGCTAATTCGTTCGCCCTTGGCGGTGCCTGGACCGTCAAGGGAGCAGGAGGCTTTGCCTGGACCATCTATGGCGCCAGACGCGAACGGAGCTAACCAGAACGAGGACAGCGTTTCAGATGTGTTCCCTATCCTCGATGACATCGCAAGGGTTGAACGCCAATTGATCCACCTATTTCGGCAGTTAGATCGCATGGAGGCCAACTACAACCAGAGGAAAACGGACGTTGCGGCACTCAAGCTGATTGCGGTAAGATTAAACGAACTTTCTTCCGAAGCAGCAGCCGTGTTTTCTGTGTTATTTGAAGAAACTGATGAAACTAAGTAAAAGCAGGCAGAAGAGCGCTATAGCAGTTTCGATGACAGGATGTTTGATCTGAAGGTAAACATACAACAAGGTATGTTGGCTCTTACTCCTAACATTCAAATAACAAAAAGTGATCCCGATCGAGAAAAGCCATGCGTTAAATCAAACCATGTAAAACTTCCCGAACTAGATTTGCCCAGTTTTGATGGAACCATTCGAGATTGGCCACCTTTTCGTGACGCATTTTGTTCCATGATCGATTCATCAGACCATTTATCCAATAGCGACAAACTAACCTATTTGCTGGACACCGTAACAAAAGAAGCCAAGCGTACAATAGAAAACATTCCTATCACATCCGCTAACTACGCCGTTGCCTGGAAACTTCTTACCGATCGATACGAAAACAAATATCTTCTTATTAAAGCATATTGCGAAGCGCTGTTCGAGATTCCCGCCTCCAAAAAGGAGTGTGCCGAAACGCTCAACAGTATTGTTAAAGAATTCGAACGAAATCTGCGCCTGTTGCAAAGCGAGGGAGCAAAAACGGAGCACTGGAGTACCCTTCTCGGTTTTTCGTCTTACCTCTCTTCTTGATCCTACCACGCTGCGACAGTGGGAGTTAACGCGCAGCAACAAAACCATACCTTTGTACAGCGAGCTGGTAGAATTTCTTCGAAATCATTGTCGTACATTGCAATCCGTAAACAAGCTATCTGTCTCGCTCAAACCAATTGACACAAATCGATCAAAAGAACATGCCAGAGATTTCGGCCGAAAGGTGCAAACCGTTCACGCAGCACCACTCGACTTGAACAAGTGTAAGAAATGATCCTCTCGAGTTGGCTGCTAATTAACGACTGCTTTATTCTTCTTAATCATTTACACATACACTTACATTCCTAACCGTAACTCCAACCTAAATAATAGCTATACCTATTATGATAACCCTCACCCATACTTATACCTAATGTTACACTCGGACACCCAGCACGTGAAGTGTCCTCACCTTCACTCCTTATCTTCTACATTTTCGGAGTTATCCAATAATTCCAAGGCGCGCCATTTTTTAATACTATCAGCCGAATATACTGTTGAATATTGTTTACCTTCCGTGCCTGGAACTGTCCCGATTCGGTACCTATCATTTCCTAAAATTTCGGTTATAATCCACGATCCCTTAAACTTCGGTTCTAATTTTCTACTCCCACCGGGTATAAATTGATCTTTTACCACTAATACCAAATCATCGACCTTATATATAGTTGGCCTCTTACGTCTTTTATCAAAGTATGTCTTTTGACGAGTTTGTTCTTTTTTCGTGCCATTTAATACTTTTTCAAATGTGTCGACTTCATGCGCTTCCTTTTCTTCTGTACCAATAACTGCTATGATTTCGTTTCTTACCACGTCTTTTGGGTTGTACGCTAAAACCAAAGAGGTAGGCGATACTCCTATTGTTCCATTTGGCATGGTATTAATTGCATTTTGAACTAATTTAACCTGTTCATCCCAACGACGTTCGTTATCGTCTACCATTGTTCTAACCGCCGTGAGTATAGTTCGATTACTCCTTTCCACTTGTCCATTTCCTCTTGGCGTTCCTACAGCTACCAATATATGTTCAATTGTATAATCTTCGCAAAATTTCTCAAACACACTCGAAGTAAACGCGGTGCCCCTATCTTTTATAATTCGGGTTGGCAATCCAAAGATACAGGCCACCTCCTCTAACATAACTGGTTGTGTTTTTGTCGACCTTACTGCTTTCATGAACACATACTGTGTGAATCCGCAAATCGTCACTAAAATATGTTCATTCCCTTTGACCGATTTGATAAATGGCCCTAAGTGATCTATATGGATTGTATGAAACGGCCTTGGTTGTTTCAGTATTGGGTTTAACCACCCTTCTGGCTTGCCACCTTTTTCCTTAAAATATGCACATTTTGGGCATGCATCAATGTATGCATGTACTTCGTATGTACTTGCGCATTTTCGGAAACCAAAATTTATCTTTGACCTTCGCTAAAACCTTTTCCACCCCAACATGTCCCTTATCGTCGTGGTAACTTTTAATCATTCTCCATTCTTACTCTAACTAGTACAACGAAGCATTTTTTACCCGTCACTAGCCTAAAAAGCCTGTGATTCTCTACCACGTAGCTATTTTTGATTTGTGTGTCTTCATCGCACATCGGTTCTCTCAATAAAATATCAACAATTTTAATTTAGTTTTTATCTTGACGTTGCATTGTTACTAGGAAATCAGTATTAGCTATTTCTATATTTAATATACTTTCTGCTACTGTATCTACCTCTCTTGGTCTCTCTACTGGAGATCTGCTTAAAGTATCAACATTTTGCATATGCGATCTACTTCTATGCTCGATTTTAAAATCATACTCCAATAATCTTAGAAAATATCTCGCTATTCGTGAATTCATCTTATATGCATCTCGTACCGCTGCACAGTCTGTTTTCAACACAAAACTTTTACCTATCAGATAGTGTCTGAATCGTTCGACGCTGGCTACAACTGCCAACATTTCCAGTTCATAGCTATGATATTTCATTTCTGTCTGATTTGTCTTTCTGCTAAAATAACTGGCTGCATGCCATTTGTCTGATGACTTTTGTAGTAATATGCCAGCTATCCCTACACTCGATGCATCTGTATGTAATTCGATCGGTGCATTTAAATCGTATAATATCAAAATTGGCCTTTGTTCTAATCGTTTTTTTTAATTTCATCGAACGCATCTTGTTGCTCTTGCTTCCATTCAAACTCGAAATCTTTTTTCAGCAGTTTTAACATAGGTGCCGCTATAATGCTAAAAATTTTCACAAATCTTCTGAAAAAACCTGCCAATCCCAAAAATTGTTGAACCGCATGTACCGACATTGGATTTGGAAAATCTGTCACCGCTTATGTTTTCGTTTCTCCTGGCCTCACTCCATTTCTACCCACTTCAAAACCGAGAAATTCTACATTTTTTTCTCTAGGTTTATCGTAAAACCTTCCTCTCTTATTATTTGTAATAGCGTTTCTAATTTTTCCAACAAATCCCGACTGTATCAAATCATCTAGATAGGCCACCAATACTACTTCCCGCTTTCTGCATTCCATCACCATTTTGTTCATCGCCCTTTGAAAATGGCACACCCATTTGCTAACCCAAATGGCATTCTTGTGAACTTGTAGTGACCATTAGGCGTAGAAAAATCCGTAAAATCTTGACTATCCTCATGAATCGGAATTTGGTAATAACCACTAAACAAGTCGAGAGTTATAAACATCTGAGCCCCATTTAATTGTTGTAAGCACTGCTCTATATTTGGCAAAGGATATTTATCCTCTAATGTTTTCCTATTCAGCATTCGATAATCAACTGCCATTCTAAACTGTCCATTTTTCTTCGGCACCAATACTATCGGGCTGTTGTATGGTGCTTCTTATTCCTTTATGATTCCAGTATCTAACGACTCACCCACCAACTCACTCGAAACTTTTTCGCGCGCTAACTCGATCTTACGTGGCGTCACATATACATCTACATTATCCATCAGTTGTATTCTCATCGCATTACACCTGTTCTCACTTTCCTCTGAATCTCTATCCGGTTGCTATGGATCGCAATCCATGAGAATGGATCGCAATCAACTACGTCTGAATCGTTTTCAGCTACGTTTGGATCGTTTTCAGATACGTTTGGATCGCTCTTAGCTACCTTTGAATTTTGCGGTAGCTCGCAAAAAGCATTGTTGCTTTTCTTTTCGTCTGTTATAAGGAGAATTGTGAAATACGTCAAGCGGTCACTAAACAAATTTTAAGCCACAACGAAATTTGTGCGAGCTACCGCAAAATTCAAAGGTAGCTAAGAGCGATCCAAACGTATCTGAAAACGATCCAAACGTAGCTGAAAACGATTCAGACGTAGTTGATTGCTATCCATTCTCATGGATTGCGATCCATAGCAACCGGATAAAGATTCAGAGGAAAGTGAGAACAGGTGTAAAAAGACACATGATCGAAGCTAACGTGCATGTGATATGTACCACATTTTTTTCCAATTCAGCTAGTGGACGCAGTTGTGATTCCGGCCTACGCAATCGTGCAGGCCTTTTCAGGACTTGAATACCACGTAGCCGGATAGTCAGCCCTTGCTACGGCGGACGGTTCATACGCGATTAGAACCTAGGATGGACATGCTGTTAAAGATGTGCGGAATGATGGCGGTGCCGCGGGCCTGCTCCTATCCAGCGTGCTACTTGCATACTGTCACACTGTCTCCTGCCTGGTGCATACGCTGCAGGCAGGGGGAAGGATGCACCTTCACAATAAAAAAAAACCCCGTAATGAACCAGCGGCGGATCTAACGGTAGGCGGACTAGGCGGTCGCCGAAGATTTCTAGCCTGCAGTATGCCGTATGTGTACAAGTGGACAGAGTATTAGCAACAAGTTGTTTTACTTCTAGAACTAGTTGTTCTACTTCTAATTGTGCTATGCACATTGCCTACCGTAAGGCGTCAACATGCCCGCCACCAAAAACCCATGTGGGGTTTTTCTAACCGCCTGTCTTACACCTGTTCTCACTTTCCTCTGAATCGTTATCCGGTTGCTATGGATCGCAATCCATGAGAATGGATAGCAATCAACTACGTCTGAATCGTTGTCAGCTACGTTTGGATCGTTTTCAGCTACGTTTGGATCGCTCTCAGTTACCTTTGGATTTTACGGTAGCTCGCGCAAATTTCGTTGCGGCGCAAAGAGGATTTAGTGACCCCTTGGCGTACTGCACGATTCACATCATAAAAGACAATATGAAAAGCGACAAATTCATACTGTTCTATGTTTGAACCCAATTGAGAACTTGTGTTGAAACCCCATTTTTAGGCAATGAATAACATTGGACAAATTTGTCGGCTTCTACGCATCAGAATAGATTCCCAACCAGACCGTCTCTCCATAGCAAAGAAGGAATATCCGACTAAATCTCGAAAGCCTAAACAGGACCGAATGATCACGTAGGTTGTTACGCCAAAAAGAAGAAGATTGTGCAGGTTTGTTTGGAAAACTTGGTCAAATAATCAATAAAGTATGGATGGTGATGTAAGCTTCAAATAAAAAAAAATACGATTAGATTTTACAATTGAATGCATTAATTATACATTTAATTCTTTCCTTGGAATTTTGCATACAGGTCTCTTAAATTGTCCTCTTTGTGTTTTTACCGTTACCACTCGTACTATTTCATCCCTTCCCTTATGCACTTCCACAATTCTAGCAAGAGGCCATCGTGTAGATGGACAATTATCTTCAAATAGAAGTACTAACATGCCCTCTCTTACCTCAATCGGTTTTGCTTGTTTTCCCTTCTTTAACGTAAGTCCTTGTAAATACTCTCTATGCCATCGTTTCCAAAACTGTTGGCTCATTTTTGTGATTAGCTGCCAACGACTCAATCTGTTTTGTATTGTTTCCGTTTGATCTACCCCATCGAGAATCCTAGGTTGATTTCCTATTAGAAAATGACCTTGTGTGAGTGCTTCTAGTGATTCGGGATCAGTTGATATTGCGGTAATTGGCCTACTGTTCAAAATTGCTTCTATTTCTGCTAATAGCGTACATGCTTCCTCAAACGTCAAGCTAGTCTCTCCTGCTACTCTCACAAAGTGAAATTTTGCCGGCCGCCTACTTTAATAAGTCCATCTGTGCCGATGAAAGGATGTAAATATTTAAGCGGTGATGTTTCTAAGACACGATGCGTCTTCGCCAATGTGCTGAGTTTGTCTGCAAATGCATCGCGCTGCGCCATACTACAAATGGCTTTCTCTCCTAATTGAAGTTCAATCGTAGTCAACCACCTTGACCCTTGATCGTCGTTGTCCTTTGCTGGTTGTTCTCGTTTTAGCCATCGACGTATAAAACGTAAACAGTAGCTCACTACTCTTCGCAACCTTGAGTAAGATGAAAACCTTGCGAATAGTTGCTTGCTAAAGGGATCTTTTTGCGTGGCGATGAGTACAACAGCCTTTTCGTCTTCTATAACTGCATCTTTTTTTAGCTCTTGTTGCAGTGGCCAGAATTCTTCGTTCATTAATAACCACGAAGGTCCATTCCACCAAGTAGTGGTTACTTCGTCCGGCAAGCATCCTCGTGAGACTAAACCCGATGGATTTTCTGCTCCCGGAACGTGCTTCCACACACACTCCTTTGTATGTCTTTGTATTATTGCTACACGGTTAGCAACGAAGGTTTTCCATCGACTCGGTGATGAGTTGATCCAATGTCGTACCGTCATCGAATCAGTCCATAGGTAACATCTTAACTCGGCCTTCAATGACTCCTTGATGAAACCGTATAACCGACTACCTAATACCGCTGCGCATAACTCAAGACGAGCCAATGTTTGTTTATTGGCGATTGGAGCCACCTTTGACTTTGATATTAGTAACATTGATGACACCTTGCCATTCATTGTCTCGGCACGTATGTAAGAGCATGCCCCGTAGCCCTTTTCTGACGCGTCACAAAATATGTGGATCTGCATTATCGTGCAATCTGATGGGCATACTAAACGTGGTACTGTAACATTTACTACCTTACTCGATTGCTCAGTATAGTTGTGCCATTCGCGTTTAAGCTGCAACTGGAGTTCTTCATCCCAGTCCAATGCCCTATAGCCTTGTGTTTTCCACGTCCACAACCTTTGCATGAAGAGAGCACGACTACAAAGTGCATGAAAATAAATAAATAAAAAAATAAATAAATCTTTGCTATCATTTTTACAGGATCTAGCAGCTCTAGAGGATCGTAAATCTTAGCAATATTTCGACACACAGTACGTTTAGTTATCGGTTCGACGGATTCTAGAGCTCTCATTCGTATGGACACGTGATCTGTGATGGGGATCCAACTCATTCCCAGTGTTCCAATCGGTTTTGACTCACTCTCGAATAAATGTTCTTCTGTAAGAGCCAAATCTTCCTTTGCTACGCCTTCAAGTACTGTTGGTCGATTGGAAGCCCATTTACGCAACTTGAATCCGCCCTTCGCCAATACTGTTTCTAATTGTCTCTTCCTTTTTTTTGGCTTCATCTTCAGTGCTTGCCCCTGTTAGTAGATCGTCTACATAAAAATCCTTTATGCACTCACATGCCTTGGGGAAACTCTTTCCATGATCTTAAAACGTTCGTTGAAGGGTTTTGATGGCCAAATACGGAGCCGAAGCCGTTCCGTATGTTATTGTATTTAACTGAAATACACCTATCGGCTGGTTTGGATTGGTTCTCCATAAAATGCGTTGAAGAGCTCGATCGTTTTCTTCAACCCATACCTGTCTGTACATCTTTTCCACGTCAGCAATTAGTACAACAGGTTTAAAACGAAATCTTATATAGATGGATAAAATATCATCTTGTAGCTGTGGGCCCACTAAGAGCAGTTCGTTTAACGAGCGCCCCGAACTGGTCTTACACGACGTGTCAAATACTACCCTGCACTTTGTAGTCGTGCTCTCTTCCTTCCATACTGCATGATGCGGCATGTAATATTCTTGCCATTCTGGTCTTTGCTCTATTTCATCATAATTGCATATGCGTGTCATATGCCCTAGTTGTTCATATTCGTGGATGAATCTTTTGTACTCCTGGGCCAGATTGCTGTCGCCCTTCATTCTTCGTTCCATGCTTATAAAACGCCTCAAAGCTGTTTCCTTAGATTTTCCCAGCATGTACTCAACATTTGGTACCTTTGGTAGTCGAACGATATATCTATGATCAACCACTGAATACCTCGTAGTTTCGCTGTAGATTTTGTTGCATTCAACCTCATCTTCATGTAAGATTTATTGTGGAAATACGAAGCATTCGAATAATCCTTCCATTGTTGATTCTACAACACTATAGCATGAAATCGTGTTATATTCCTGCGAGTAGCTTCCTAACCAGACCCATCCAAATTTAGTTTATAGCATCGTAGGAAGGTTGGGAGCTAGATCTACACGACCATCTTCAAGCAATTCAGCGAACATTTCTGCTCCCAGCAAAACGTCAATACCTCTTGCCTTATTAAATTCTGGATCTGCTAATTGAAGACCTTCCGGAATGTTCCACGTTGCAGTGGAAAGGGATTTAGTAGGGATGTTTGTGGTGATTTTCGGAATGACCAAAAATTCAAAAGTACCTTCGTATTTAGACACTCTTGAGCGTATGGTACACGTCGTTACCCCTTTGGAAACAACAGGAATTTTTCCTACGCCAGATAGTGATGTGTGAGTGTTAATCCTCTCTAGCCTTAGTAGTTGTGCCACACGTTCTGACATGATGTTTAGTTGCAATCCCGGGTCCAGCAACGCTCGAGCTAAAATCGATTCACTAAAAGACTTAGTCAACCAAACCTGTGCTGTCGCCAATAGTGCTGTTTTCGATGCTGAATCGGTTTTTGTTACCGCTGCTATCCTTCGTATGTCATGTTGTGTTGTTTCTTCTATATCACACAATTTCGTGTGGTGTCTTCTTCGGCATCGTAGGCATTTCAATGGCGATCTACAATTAATCAACAAATGATTTTTGTTCAAGCAGTTGAAACATAATCCCTTATTCCTTACCACCCTTTTCCGTTCATCTACTGTCATTCTCATAAATGTGCTGCATTGCCACAATGTATGCTCTTGCTTACATACCTTACATGGTCGCAAACTAGGTGTCCGAGACGAGCTAGCCCTCTCATCCGCAGAATATTCCTCCCATGCCATCAACGTGTCACCATCCAATTTATAGAACAGCAAGCTGGTCAACGGCGTGTTCCACATTTTCACGGGTTCCTCTAGTCGTTCCATTCCGTTCACTAGTCGATTGCTCTCGTTCACTATGCGCTGCAACTCATCTGCCGAACTATTTTTCATCACCTCCAGCGCAGCGAACGCCTTGAAATATTCTTTTTTAATACGTTTCTCATGATCAAATCGTTTTACCAGAGAATCCCATGTTGGCTCATAATTATCTGCCGTGAGCTGTGTGTGGTCGTATTGGCTGGCCAATTCACCCTTTAAGGCAGATAACAAATACTGCAGCTTCAATACTTCTGGTACATCAGAGGCAGTATGCACCAGCGACTCGAATCTATCCTTGAACGTTAGCCATTTTGTTGTGTCACCATCGAATGTTGGCAGCTCAATTTTCGGTAACCGCACCTTTGGCTGAGTTGTATTAAATGATGAAGCAAATGTACTATTTGCTTGCGGTTCACGTCGGTCTGGATTAGACACAGAAAAGAAATCCTTTATCTCGTGATATTTCTGCTCGAACTCACGACGATCGGCTGCAAGTGATTCGATCATTCCTGTATCTTCGGCTTGGTGCACTAATGTATCACGAATTGAACGAAGCTCCATTTTAGTTTGCTCCAAATCTTCTAGTCAACTTGGAATTTGGTTTGCATGTTTCGATGCGTCGAACTTGTTAATAAACTCCATCATATCGCTTATGTGAGTCATCACATCGCAGAGCTTTCTGGCTTGTTTGTTTATCTGCTTCTCGTTTGGCATTTTTACTTTGTTGATAAACCACAACACTTCACTCGTCGGCTTCACTTGGGTTTACGGTAGTGTTAGAGCAATGCCCTTCTTGCGGTTAATAATCTTTGCGATCGTGATGGCGACCTTTCTTGCTGCAATCACCGTTCTAACGCGCTCCAAATGACTAGCACTCCACAGATTTTACGGCGAGCCTCCTAGCGTATCTCAATAATTCTTCTTCACGATATCGTTTCACACGATTTGCTTTTGTGATTAGTGAATCACACCTTTCGCGAAGATCCGGTTCGGTAGACCAAAACTGATGACGCTTTCTCAATCGTAATGAATAATAGTTGTTGTCTCGCCGAGGTTACAAGTTCTAATGTTTATTCCCTGTCAAATTCAATGTTCTTCTAATTCTTCTTATTTGGAAATTACGATCTAGGGTAAGTGTACCAATTGTGGCTATAGCACCAATTATGGCTATAACGAACAATATTTTTGCTCTAAAACAGCCTATTTGCATTCTAAAACCACGGAAGGATTTTTCATTTCAACTAGGGTAAATGTACCAATAGTGGTGCAATTTGTGGTGGTACAGATGTATTTTCATGGATTCAAAGTGTCAGAAAGGACAATATCTGAATATTTTAACACATAACAATTGGAATATGTTTTATCTTCGCAATCACAACCATTTTTACCATGAAACACATCAAATTTACGAAAAAATACATATTTTTGTGATTGCTTCGTTGTACCTATAATAGTGGTATGGTTCCTATAGTCGTCGTATAGTGTTCCTATAGTGGTGGTAAACAAGGATGCCTCAAAACAGTGTATAATATTAATATAACTTAATTTTGAAGCTGTTTTCGTGTGAATAGCAAGGATTACTGCGATAATAATGATTTCTTTCGTAATTTGATCGCAAAAAATGTATGAATTTGGTTGATGAAAATATTGACTAAAGTACTGCATCACAGTTGTCGTCAACCTACACCCGGAAGAGTTTGCTTGATTTGAAGTCGATTTTTCACTCAGCCAAATAAGTGAATTTTGGCCTTTGTTTGGTAAATTACTTACAGTAAACTCATTTTTGTTGCTTATTTTAATGAAACCAGTACGACGTGTCAAAAATGTCGTCGAAAAAAATCTAAAATTACCTGTTTTTATTGATTTTAGAACTAGGACCACGATAGGAACATGCCTGTTTGGTGTACCTATAATGGCACTATCGTAAAAAAACACTTAAAAATACGTAAATATGGTCAAAAGCCAATCAATTTGAATAAAACAATATCATTTGATAACTTCTTCTTCTTCTTTGGCTCAACAACCGTTGTCGGTCAAGGCCTGCCTGCACCACTTGTGGGTTTGGCTTTCAGTGACTAATTGATTTCCCCCCATAGCAGGATAGTCAGTCCTACGTATGGCGGCCCGGTCCATTTGGGGATTGAACCCATGACGGGCATGTTGTTAAGTCGCTCGAGTTGACGACTGTACTACGAGACCGGCCAAGCATTTGATAACAATTATGTTAAAAAACTAATAATTGCGTTGTTATGTGGTCATTTACAACGTTAATAAAAATATAAGTATCGTTATGAAATCTTAAGGATTTTGGAAAAATGTTGATACCTTTCATAAATAATGGATTTTTCGATGACCAAGAAACAGAATGGCCCCATTTCATTTTTAAATCCTTTGTAAAAGGCTAGAGAACATTTCTCACCATAGTAGATAACTTAACTACTGTTAATTTATCGTATGAGACGCATTTAAGTGCAATACCACCACTATTGGTACTAGCACCACTATAGGTACGTTTACCCTATGAACATTTTAACACATTTGTGCTTCATTAGATTCATGTTGGTCACTTCCGTTTGATAAATATCATCCTTTTAAAATGTGTTGTCAAGATTTTTGGTATCTCTTACCATTTTGCTAAGAGTAGCACCTTAGGATATTAGCGATTTTCAAGCACCTAACCATAATTTTATCTCAAAATCATCATTTTGGTGCAAAATATTAGTTATTTAACGACTACTCATCAAAGTCTACCAACATTTCATCGAAAATATGCCTTTTTCCTGTACGTCCATAATTGGTACAACTAACCTTCGGTGTACCAAATATCGCAGTATGCTATGGATGCTTTGTTGACAATTGTCGTTTTGGTCGTAGCGCGTAGTTTACAAGGGTACAACTCGGGTTTCTCGTTGTTATTTTCGCAATTGATATGTTCCTTTCTTTCTTCGGTTGTTATTACACAGAGAGGTACACGCGTTTGTAACATAAACGAACATATAACTATATTAACCTAAAAGACGTTATTCTAACGTAAAAAGACGAAGACTGTTTCCCGCCGTTCCCTTTCCGTGCGCTATCCTTAATTGCCAGTTGCCAAGTGCCGGCGTGTTCGCCGGTCGACCCCGTTGACCGCGCAAACGATGACCCGGGTGGATTGCACGCACACATCAACCGATGATCACTCACGCACCAACGGTGAGTTACTAGTAGCAACCCATCCGGTCCAGGTTAGCTCACAACATCTCCCCCTGTTTAACAAAGACGATACCCATCGAACCGACGCGGGAGCCTTCTATCTCTAGAAGATCGGCGTAGCGATCGTATCGGCTGCTGACGTCTTTGGACTGCCAAAGGGACTGGACTCAGGGACGGCTGTGCAGGGGATGTGTTACTTTGCTGCTCCGTTGGTGAAACAACCGTTTCCGCTGTTGCTCTGCCCATTAAAATGTCTAGCGGTAAACGACTTGGCTCTTCAGAATTATTGCTTGATTCACGCACGCTAAGTGAATCACGCCTCCGTAGCTGGTTTACGTGTCGACGATGTACCCGAAAACCATCCGTCTCCACTTCGTACATTACGCTGCCAAGCTCCCGTTTTACTCGTGCAGACACCCATTTCCACGAGTTCCGCACAAACAGCTTTGCATAAACGCGGTCACCACGCTGAAAACGTTTATGAACTAAAACTGCCGGTTCATCTCGTGCCGCAAGAGGAGGTTTTAGCAATTCCAGAGCCGTTCGAACTTTTCGCCCAAGCATAGCTTCCGCTGGCGATTGTTTATTCTCTAGCACCGGATTGGGAGTCGTACGGTAGGTTTCTAAAAATATGTCAAGAGCTTCTTCACGAGTTGCTCCGCCTTCCTCAATCTTCCTTGTTGACGTCTTGAAAGTGTCTACGAAGCGCTCGGCCTGCCCGTTTGACTGGGGATGAAATGGCGCCGTTGTGATGTGCTGAATACCACGACTGCAGCAATACGCTGAAAATTCAGTACTGACGAATTGCGGCCCATTATCGCTGACCAGTGTTTCTGGGTATCCGAATCTCGCGAAAATGCTTCTTAGTACTGCGATGGTTGCTCTGGTTGTTGTTGTTCGCATTTTTACCACTTCTGGCCACTTCGTGTGCGCATCTACCGCTATCAAAAAGTAATCACCTTCGATCGGCCCGGCGAAATCGATGTGAATGCGCTGCCACGGCTTCTTTGTCCTCGGCCAGGACATCGGTATCTCGCGTGGCGAGGACTTTGACGCTATCGCGCAAGCATGGCATGTTTTAACTTAGCCTACTACATCTCCGTCTATTGACGGCCAATACACATAACTCCGAGCTATGGATTTCATTCTCTGGATTCCTGGGTGCCCTTCATGCAGCTGTTTTAGGCACCGCTGCTGAAGTTTGGTTGGGATTACCACCCTTTCCCCGAACAGAATGCAACCTCGGACCGTGGTGAGGGCCTCGCCTCTGTGGTAGAAGCAAGCCAATTCTGTAGCGTAGGTGATGTTTTGGGGCCACCCATCCATGATGTAGTTGTATACTTATCGCAGCACCGGGTCGGATGCCGTGGCCTTCGCAACGTCACTAAAATTGAGTGGAAATATATTAATTGAATTTAGTGCTACGTATCTTACGTCATCTTCCAACTCAGCGCTTGCGATGATGTATTCTGGATCCGGTTTTGCGTGCTCATTAATCAGTCTCGAAAGCACGTCCGCATTGCCAAACTTCTCGGTCTGCACATATTCGATGCTTAAATCGTACATTTGCAACTGCAATGCAAATCGCTGCAATCTGTTGGCTGTGTACACCGGAATACCTTTGCTAGACCCAAAAATCCGAAGCAAAGGTCGATGGTCGGTCTGTAGTCGAAAATGGCGCCCAAACAGCATCTTGTGAAATTTCTTCACAGCAAAGATAATGGCCAATCCTTCGCGGTCGATCTGACTGTAGTTGGCTTCGGCCTTCGTGAGGGCTCTCGATGCATGCTGCACGACTTTTAGGGAGCCATCCATAAAACGATGGCTAATCGTCGCGCCTAGACCTATCGACGAAGCACCTGCAGACACAACTATTTCCGCATTTGGGTCCTAATGCGTGAGCAGCAAATCAGACGATAACAGCTCCTTAAACCTTTTGAAAGATTGCTCACACTTGTGCGTCCATACAAAATTTCTGTCGTTCTTCAGTAGTTCATCCAGCGGGTATCGGAGCTCTCGCATCTTCGGTAGGAATTTACCATAATAGTTCACACCTCCTAAAAAGGACGGAACTTCGCTCACGTTTGTTGGTGCTGCCATTTTGCGTATAACGTCGATCTTCGCTGGGTTTGGCCTAAGACCCTGTCTATCGATCACAAAGCCCAGGTACTCAATCTGCACCATTTTAAATGAGCATTTTTCCGCACGGATTGTAAATCCGTAGTCCTTTATACGACGGAAAAGATTGAGGAGGTTCTCATCATGCTCGCGTTCTGTTCTTCCTCCAACAACTACATCATCCATGTACCCAGAAGTACATTTCAATCCAGCGAGCATTGCATCGATTAGTTGTTGAAACGCGGCTGGGGCGATCTTTATGCCTGGCGGTAAACGATTATAGTGAAACAACCCAAATAGCCAGCTCGTACTTTATAGCTGATTTAGGGCTGTTTAACGAAAAATCGTTCCGATGTCGTACTTTGTGGCTGATTAAGAGATAGACGGTACTTTGCAGAACTATGGAGCTTTTTAACAGGCACATGGTACTCTTTGGAACTTTGCGGCTGATTAGCACTATGTGTAGGGTTCATGATAGAACTTTAAGGCTTGTTAAGAGTGTGTATCGAACTTGGTGGAACTTTATAGCTTTTTAATGCATGGCATCGGTACAAGGTGGATCTTGTCAAAGTGTCAAAGAGAGACGCCGTCAATCATCTCATTGCTGCTGTACAAGTTAGATAAGTTAATTAAAGAAGGAATATTGAGTGAAGTGATTGTGAATTATCAGTAAATTGTGTAAAATTTTGTGTAATTCATCAATACAAAAGTTTTAAAAATATACATATGTGTTTAAACGAAACAAATCTTGTTGTTTATTTCATCGATGACGCTTACTTGAAAATAAAACACACAGAAAAATAATCCCTGGAATCGTGGCATAAGGAAGCTGCTTAGGCGCTGTTTTAAAGATCCACATAGAATTTTGATGCTGTTTATCTACTGCAAAAGGCGAATTAGAGCAGCGATCTTTAGCGTGCCAAAATGAGCTGCTTAAGCAATTCTGGCTATTTGGGAATCCGCGATGCGTGTTAATAGTTAGAAGAGGACGATATTGCTCGTTTATCTCGACTTGCAGAAATGCATCGGACAAATCTATCTTACTGAAAAATTTGCATTGTGCCAATCTTGCAAATATATCGTCTGGCAGTGGGAGTGGATACTCATATGACTGGAGAGCAGCGTTCAGGCCAGTCGAATAATCTCCGCATATTCTTATGCTGCCATTTTTCTTCCGCACCACTACGATTGGGGCTGCCCAGTCCGAATAGTTGACTGGGGTAATCACGCCTAAGCCTTGCAAGCGATCGAGCTCTTTATCCACCGTTGCTTGCATCGCATATGCTACAGGGCGCTTCGGGCAGAACACCGAACGGTGATTTTCTTTTAGCTTTATCTGGATGTTTGCCTTGGTGCACAGTCCAGTGCCGCTAAACACCTCGGGGAATCGACTCTCCCATTTTCCAGATTCAGCTTCGATTCTACTACAGAAATAGTCCATCGGTACAGAACCAAGCTCAAATAGCTCTATTAAATCGGCTCCCAGAAGCTGCAAATCAGAAGCTATTACCCGTATTACGGCAACCCTCGTTATGTCCCCAATCGTTACCTGAGCACAAAATTCACCATCCAGCTGAAGGTGCGAACCAGGCGCTGTTCTCGCATGGACTTCTACCGGTCTCAATGTTGGCTCATCAAGCTGCTGCCAAATTTTTCGTCCAATGACAGTTATTGCGGAGCCGGTGTCTAGCTGTAGGCGAACCCTGTAGCGATTGATCAAAACATTAACAAATTTTCTTGCATGGCGCACGCTGTGTACATTCACGGTAACTGTACGTGTGTCCACCGGTGTGTTTTGTTCCACTTGTTGAACTTTCTCTTCTTTGGCCACCACTTCTTCCGCTGGTTACAAAATCCTTCGCGGTGGCCCGTTCTTCCGCAATCACAACACTTGTGTAGGGCATACGGGCACAGTGTGGATCACCACACAACCAACAAGATCTGGGCGGCTTGCTTGTTCCCTCGAAATTCTTCCGCTGCTGATTCTGCTGCCCTTGCTGAAATCTACGCACCTGTGTTTGTTGTTTCTGTTGCTGCACTTTACTTCTACTTGCACTGTGTATCGCTAGGACTTTCTCCTCCGCCTGAGTAGCGATCATGGCGCTGTCCACCTTTAGACTGGAGATTCACTCACACTCAGCGGAGAGTTGCTCCAACGTGACGTCGGCTCTCTCCTCGATGCGGGAGAGCAATCTCGTCCTCACGTCTGCATCGGCATCGTCCTTCAAACCGCATACCAGTATCAAGCACTTGAACTGCTCTTCGCTCATCGCCGATAGCTGAAAATTAACACAAGAGCGATTAACGCGGCAGACAAACGACAACAGGTCTTCATTGCGTGATTTAATCAGCTGCAAGCATTTATATCGCTTGCTCACGAGGGTTTCCGCTCTCCCAAATAGAGCGGTCAGCTTCTCAACCGTTTCATCAAACGGCACATCACGAAGGACACTTGGCAGTATGAAGCTGGCATAGCGCGCGTATTCTGCAAAGCCCAGCTTGCGCACCAGCAAGCGCACTTTCGCTGCATCATCAAGACGAAAGGCATCTTGCGCGAAAAGATCATCATATCGGGCAAACCACGTAGCAAAGATGATATCTGACTCCGCCTCATAGCGGAATTCCATGATGCTGCCCGACAACGCTTCCATGATGAGTTCGGGATTGCAGGGGGCAACGGCCTGTGAGGGAACAGTCTGGCTCGGCTGTGATAGTGACTGTGGCTGTTGCAGCATACGCGTAATGAGCTGTTGCTGCTGCTGCATCTGCTGTTCCATTAGCTGCATCATCTGCATTATCATCGCCGAATCGGTGGTGGGCGCTGGAACTGCGGCTGGCGATGGCTGCGAAGCTGCATTCTGCGATGGCGGTTGCACCATCGACGCTTGCCCTTCGCTGGTGGGCGGCAAAAGATGCTGCGACGGGGCAAACGCACTCGCACGCAGCAGGGATGCTCTTCTCTGGTCCACTTCCATAGAGAAGTCCGGTGCACCATTTTCGCCGGTGTTCATCCTTCTACGCTTCGCTCGCGGTCGCGTATTTTTTTTTTTTAATGAACAGCACTAAATTCGCACACAACTAATCACAAGCCTTTTCCTGTTTTTTTTTTTTACTCCTCGTCGCCACTGATATGTTCCTTTCTTTCTTCGGTTGTTATTACACTGAGAGGTACACGCGTTTGTAACATAAACGAACATATAACTGTATTAACATAAAAGACGTTATTCTAACGTAAAAAGACGAAGACTGTTTCCCGCCGTTCCCTTTCCGTGCGCTATCCTTAATTGCCAGTTGCCAAGTGCCGGCGTGTTCGCCGGTCGACCCCGTTGACCGCACAAACGATGATCCAGATGGATTGCACGCACACATCAACCGATGATCACTCACGCGCCAACGGTGAGTTATTAGTAGCAATCCATCCGGTCCAGGTTAGCTCACAACAGCAATCTTAAGTGTTAATATGTGTTTTAAGCATCATTTTTTTGTTAAGTGTTCGAACCAGTAATCAGTGGAATAATCAGTGGAATGTAATCGAATCAGTTTCTTGCTACTTGCAAAGAATGCAATCTTGAATAACTTCATACGAAGAAGTGAAATCTGAAGCCGCTCGTGTCGCCTTATTGCTAAATGCGCTCTTGTTCTTCCCTGATCAATAGTTAGTGCCAGTCTTGACCGGAAGTATCTTCGCCAGAATGGCTACGATTCTTCATTTAAACAAATTCAAACATACCACCCTGATTTGTGCTCCACTTCGTATAGCGCTGAAACGGTAGCTGGCTTCGGAATAGCTTCCAGGTGATATGAAGAATTGTCAGGTGTGTGTCCAAGCACGGTGTCATTAGAAAGGTGTACGAAAGTATTTTTTTTAGGATTAGCCTCAGCAATTGTGCGATGAATTGAGCGTGGATATACAACCAGTGATAGAAAACGGATATTTTAAAATGTTAATTTTACGTATTTAATGGTGGTTATTTTGGTGCAGTGAACTTATTATTACTTGATTTCAATGAAAACAATGTCACAAAGTAATTTTTGGTGTAAATATTTACGAGTTTTAGAATACAGCCACAATTGGTACAGCTGTGGCGAATTGCTAGGAACACTATAGCCATAATTGGTACCTTAAGATGCAATTTTGAATTGAAATTTTTCAATTCAGTTTTTTGATAAAAACTGAGTGAAAATAAAAAATACCCTCGTGTTCTACACATTGAAGGTTACATAATGTTGTGGGCAGCCGTGCCGACCCCTGGACTTGCCGTGGCAGTTGCGCTGCAACCGGTCAACGTCCAGGAGGACGACAGTGTACACGCACACTGTTGCACACACTAAGCAGCGCAAGGCTTAGTGTGTGCCGAGTGCCGCACGATCAGAGTGTGTTGGCGAGCCGATCGAGCAGGAGCTCTCGGCAGGGGCGCTCGGTGCGGTTGGTGCGCGGCCACCGCAATTGTACGTTTTAAAGTGTTTTACGTTTTTATTATTATTTATTATGTAATGTTTTAATATGTGTGAATAAAATAATAAGTGCAAAGAGCAGTTCACAACAGTGGCGACGAGGATGGGATCCTCCTGCGTAAGGGGGATCCAACAAGAACCCGCGGAACGCCATCGCGATCGGGCCCATCTCGTTTTTGCTGCATCATCGCAGCGGCCATCGCGTTGGCACCGGTCCCCGTGCTTGCGGGACACCGCGAACGGTTTGGGTCGCCACCGCCGCCAACACCGAGGCCCCCGGCTGCCGTCCCATCATTGGCGACCACATGGGCAGCCGAACACACACTCTCGGCGACAAGGAAGGACGTCGGGCTGCAGCCCCAGCAACGCCAGCAGCACCACAGGCGAGGCAGCTTTCCGCCTTGCTGCTGGATCTTCGGATGGGCGTCGCATCCGCCCATGCTGCAGCCCCCAGATTCATCGGGCGAGGACGCATTCCGCCCAGCTGCAGCAGCAGCAGTGCAAAGATCCATCGGCGATGAGCAATACCGCCCCGGCTCGAGCTCAGCACATCATCGGCGAGGTAGCAATTCCGCCGCGGCTCGAGCCCTGCCTCTCACCACGGCGACGTACTATTCCGCCTCGGCAGCACAACACGTTCGGCAACGCACAAGTTGCATCGGCTGTAACACAGCAGCACACATCGGCGCGAACGCTTTCGCCCTGGCTGTAGTTGAACAGGCGTCGCCAATTACGCCTCGGCTACAGCCACTGTGTCCAGAGGGGACGAAGTATCATGCCGTCCCAGCTGCAGTCGAACGGGCGTCGCCAATTGCGCCCCGACTGCAGCCACAGCATAAAAGAAGGGCGATGAGCCATGCCGCCCTGGCTGCAGCCCCGTTCCAACGGGACACATTTTTTCCCCGGCTGCAGCCAAAGCATCGTAGGAGGGCGAGGAACCATGCCGCCCGAGTATTTTCATCTCTACCGCCCGTCATCGGACAAAAAATCCATCGCTGCTGCCCTGGGGCAAGGATCATCATCATCATCGTCATCATCGCGGCATCATCATCATCATCGTTATCATCATCGTCATCATCATCGCCGTTACACCATCGCCGCCGTCCCAGGGAGCGGCACAGCAGCAGCATTACCGCCGCGTTATCGCCATCGCGGTGTGGGCCGAGAGCAGCCGCAAGCGCTGCTCAGCGCGACAACATCGGGATCCCCACATCTTGGTACCATCGGCCGGAAGGGTGTCACCACGCCGGTATTCCCTTAGTGGAATACCCCCGCGTCGGTCGAGCCCTTCGGTACTAAAAGGGGGAGATGTTGTGGGCAGCCGTGCCGACCCCTGGACTTGCCGTGGCAGTTGCGCTGCAACCGGTCAACGTCCAGGAGGACGACAGTGTACACGCACACTGTTGCACACACTAAGCAGCGCAAGGCTTAGTGTGTGCCGAGTGCCGCACGATCAGAGTGTGTTGGCGAGCCGATCGAGCAGGAGCTCTCGGCAGGGCGCTCGGTGCGGTTGGTGCGCGGCCACCGCAATTGTACGTTTTAAAGTGTTTTACGTTTTTATTATTATTTATTATGTAATGTTTTAATATGTGTGAATAAAATAATAAGTGCAAAGAGCAGTTCACAACACATAAAACATAAAGAAGTTTGAATTGTACCTAATACTTATTTTTACAGGCGTAAATCGATATCTTGATGACATATTACAGCCATAATTGGTACACTTACCCTAATCCATTCTGTACTAATTACCCTAGTTGTTCTACTTCTAGTTGTGCTATGCACATTGCCTACCGTAAGGCGTCAACAGCCACTGTCATGAACATCTTCCTTTCTTTGGCCGATGATAACATTCCGGATAAAAACACATTTGGCGAAAGTGTTGCACATACACGCACGCTCACAACCCATGCGCAGACGGCTCAGCATATCTGTGTAATCTACACCATACGAAAGCAAAAGCTTAGTGTAACAAAGTATGTTTAATGCTTAGCACGTTCAGTTCGATGACAGGCCCCAGGGACTGCCAGTGAACTTTCCAGTATACCGGTTTCACAATCATCTTGCGTTCTAGATGCCGGCGGAAAGGAAAGTTGATGAAAATCAGCGCTGGGCTGAACGTGTTAATGTGAATTAGGGCAATGCGCGTTGCACAGCCAACCCTCCAGCGTGAGCTAGCGATTCCTTAGTGATTTTTACATTGCAGGGTTTGAACTCATTGTGCTTTTGGTTTGATTTGTGAAAATGAAACTTCATCGCCGCAATGTGTGTAACGGTTTTTATAAGCGCTCATGATGCCCGCCACAGCAAAGCTCATGATCATTGTCCACACGAGAAAGAGATAGCACGAATGGATGGGAAAAGCATGGACGACGGCTGAC
>NW_024427792.1:0-63432 GCF_017562075.2 Anopheles merus
CCTTCCCCATGGCCATGCTTGAAATTTTGACGAAAATGCAAGGTCATCCTTATCGTTCTTATGTCATTGGGCTTCATGAATAAGCAAACCAAAGCCCTGGGACACAATACCAAGGATCTTGGCGATGAAAAAGTTTCATTCTGGGTCATAGTCCCCCAAAGCACATTTGAGACTTTCCACAAACCTTCAACTTCAGAGGCAATTTACTCTATTTGTCCGTTGCTCTGAGCGTGAAGTTTGTTCGAAGACTTGCTGCGCAACTTTTAATTTCCTTTCCAACGGTGAAGAGATATAGTCTCTAGCTCTTCTGGTTCCAAAGTTATGGCCGTTTAAAGTTAGAGGTTTTTTTTTCTGTCAAACTGCTTTCTCACCCGTCCCCATGGCCATGCTTGAAATTTTGACGAAAATGCAGGTCATCCATTATCGTTCTTATGTCATTGGGGCTTCATGAATAAGCAAACCAAAGCCCTGGGACACAATAACAAGGATCTTGGCGATGAAAAGTTTCATTCTGGGTCATAGTCCCCCAAAGCACATTTGAAGACTTTCCACAAAACCTCCACTTCAGAGGCCATTTACTCTATTCCGTTTGCTCTGAGCGTGAAGTTTGTTCGAAGACTTGCTGCGCAACTTTTAATTTCCTTTCCAACGGTGAAGAATTAGGTCTCTAGCTCTTCTGGTTCCAAAGTTATGGCCGTTTAAAGTTAGAGGTTTTTTTTTCTTCAAACTGCTTTCTCACCCGTCCCCCCATGGCCATGCTTGAATTTTTGACGAAAATGCAAGGTCATCCATTATCGTTCTTATGTCATTGGGCTTCATGAATAAGCAAACAAAGCCCTGGGACACAATAACAAGGATCTTGGCGATGAAAAAGTTTCATTCTGGTCATAGTCCCCCAAAGCACATTTGAAGACTTTCCACAAAACCTCCAACTTCAGAGGCCATTTACTCTATGTTCCGTTGCTCTGAGCGTGAAGTTTGTTCGAAGACTTGCTGCGCAACTTTAATTTCCTTTCCAACGGTGAAGAGATTACGTCTCTAGCTCTTCTGTTCCAAAGTTATGGCCGTTTAAAGTTAGAGGTTTTTTTTTCTCTTCAAACTGCTTTCTCAACCCGTCCCCATGGCCATGCTTGAAATTTTGACGAAAATGCAAGGTCATCCATTATCGTTCTTATGTCATTGGGCTTCATGAATAAGCAAACCAAAGCCCTGGGACACAATAACAAGGATCTTGCGATGAAAAAGTTTCATCTGGGTCATAGTCCCCCAAAGCCATTTGAAGACTTTCCACAAAACCTTCAACTTCAGAGGCCATTTACTCTGTGTTCCGTTGCTCTGAGCGTGAAGTTTGTTCGAAGACTTGCTGCGCAACTTTTAATTTCCTTCCAACGGTGAAGAGATTACGTCTCTAGCTCTTCTGGTTCCAAAGTTATGGCCGTTTAAAGTTAGAGGTTTTTTTTCTTCAAAACTGCTTTACTCACCCGTCCCCATGGCCATGCTTGAAATTTTTGACGAAAATGCAAAGTCATCCATTATCGTTCTTATGTCATTGGGGCTTCATGAATAAGCAACCAAAGCCCTGGGACACAATAACAAGGATCTTGGCGATGAAAAAGTTTCATTCTGGTCATAGTCCCCCAAAGCACATTTGAAGACTTTCCACAAAACCTTCAACTTCAGAGGCCATTTACTATGTGTTCCGTTGCTCTGAGCGTGAAACTTGTTCGAAGACTTGCTGCGCAACTTTTAATTTCCTTTCCAACGGTGAAGAGATTACGTCTCTAGCTCTTCTGGTTCCAAGTTATGGCCGTTTTAAGTTAGAGGTTTTTTTCTTCAAAACTGCTTTCTCACCCGTCCCTATGCCATGGTTGAAATTTTTGACGAAAATGCAAGGTCATCCATTATCGTTCTTATGTCATTGGGGCTTCATGAATAAGCAAACCAAAGCCCTGGACACAATAACAAGGATCTTGGCGATGAAAAGTTTCATTCTGGGTCATAGTCCCCCAAACACATTTGAAGACTTTCCACAAACCTTCAACTTCAGAGGCCATTTACTATGTTTTCCGTTGCTCTGAGCGTGAAGTTTGTTCGAAGACTTGCTGCGCAACTTTTAATTTCCTTCCAACGGTGAAGAGATTACGTCTCTAGCTCTTCTGGTTCCAAAGATATGGCCGTTTAAAGTTAGAGGTTTTTTTCTTCAAAACTGCTTACTCACCCGTCCATGGCCATGGTTGAAATTTTGACGAAAATGCAAGGTCATCCATTATCGTTCTTATGTCATTGGGGCTTCATGAATAAGCAAACCAAAGCCCGGGACCAATAACAAGGATCTTGGCGATGAAAAAGTTCATTCTGGGTCATAGTCCCCCAAAGCACATTTGAAGACTTTCCACAAACCTTCAACTTCAGAGGCATTTACTATGTGTTCCGTTGCTCTGAGCGTGAAGTTTGTTCGAAGACTTGCTGCGCAACTTTTAATTTCCTTTCCAACGGTGAAGAGATTACGTCTCTAGCTCTTCTGGTTCCAAAGTTATGGCCGTTTAAAGTTAGAGGTTTTTTTTCTTCAAAACTGCTTTCTCACCCGTCCCTATGGCCATGCTTGAAATTTTGACGAAAATGCAAGTCATCCATTATCGTTCTTATGTCATTGGGGCTTCATGAATAAGCAAACCAAAGCCCTGGACACAATAACAAGGATCTTGGCGATGAAAAAGTTTCATTCTGGGTCCATAGTCCCCCAAAGCACATTTGAAGACTTTCCACAAAACCTTCAACTTCAGAGGCCATTTACTATATGTTCCGTTGCTCTGAGCGTGAAGTTTGTTCGAAGACTTGCTGCGCAACTTTTAATTTCCTTTCCAACGGTGAAGAGATTACGTCTCTAGCTCTTCTGGTTCCAAAGTTATGGCCGTTTAAAGTTAGAGGTTTTTTTTTCTTCAAAACTGCTTTCTCACCCGTCCCCATGGCCATGCTTGAAATTTTGACGAAAATGCAAGGTCATCCATTATCGTTCTTATGTCATTGGGGCTTCATGAATAAGCAAACCAAAGCCCTGGGACACAATAACAAGGATCTTGGCGATGAAAAAGTTTCATTCTGGGTCATAGTCCCCCAAAGCACATTTGAAGACTTTCCACAAAACCTTCAACTTCAGAGGCAATTACTCTATGTTCCGTTGCTCTGAGCGTGAAGTTTGTTCGAAGACTTGCTGCGCAACTTTTAATTTCCTTTCCAACGGTGAAGAGATTACGTCTCTAGCTCTTCTGGTTCCAAAGTTATGGCCGTTTAAAGTTAGAGGTTTTTTTTCTTCAAAACTGCTTTCTCACCCGTCCCCATGGCCATGCTTGAAATTTTGACGAAAATGCAAAGTCATCCATTATCGTTCTTATGTCATTGGGGCTTCATGAATAAGCAAACCAAAGCCCTGGGACACAATAACAAGGATCTTGGCGATGAAAAAGTTTCATTCTGGGTCATAGTCCCCCAAAGCACATTTGAAGACTTTCCACAAAACCTTCAACTTCAGAGGCCATTTACTATGTGTTCCGTTGCTCTGAGCGTGAAGTTTGTTCGAAGACTTGCTGCGCAACTTTTAATTTCCTTTCCAACGGTGAAGAGATTACGTCTCTAGCTCTTCTGGTTCCAAAGTTATGGCCGTTTAAAGTTAGAGGTTTTTTTTCTTCAAAACTGCTTTCTCACCCGTCCCCATGGCCATGCTTGAAATTTTGACGAAAATGCAAGGTCATCCATTATCGTTCTTATGTTATGGGGCTTCATGAATAAGCAAACCAAAGCCCTGGGACACAATAACAAGGATCTTGGCGATGAAAAAGTTTCATTCTGGGTCATAGTCCCCCAAAGCACATTTGAAGACTTTCCACAAAACCTTCAACTTCAGAGGCATTTACTCTATTTTCCGTTGCTCTGAGCGTGAAGTTTGTTCGAAGACTTGCTGCGCAACTTTTAATTTCCTTTCCAACGGTGAAGAGATTACGTCTCTAGCTCTTCTGGTTCCAAAGTTATGGCCGTTTAAAGTTAGAGGTTTTTTTCTTCAAAACTGCTTTCTCACCCGTCCCCATGGCCATGCTTGAAATTTTGACGAAAATGCAAGGTCATCCATTATCGTTCTTATGTCATTGGGGCTTCATGAATAAGCAAACCAAAGCCCTGGGACACAATAACAAGGATCTTGGCGATGAAAAAGTTTCATTCTGGGTCATAGTCCCCCAAAGCACATTTGAAGACTTTCCACAAAACCTTCAACTTCAGAGGCCATTTACTATGTGTTCCGTTGCTCTGAGCGTGAACTTTGTTCGAAGACTTGCTGCGCAACTTTTAATTTCCTTTCCAACGGTGAAGAGATTAGGTCTCTAGCTCTTCTGGTTCCAAAGTTATGGCCGTTTAAAGTTAGAGGTTTTTTTCTTCAAAACTGCTTTCTCACCCGTCCCCATGGCCATGCTTGAAATTTTGACGAAAATGCAAAGTCATCCATTATCGTTCTTATGTCATTGGGGCTTCATGAATAAGCAAACCAAAGCCCTGGACACAATAACAAGGATCTTGGCGATGAAAAAGTTTCATTCTGGGTCATAGTCCCCCAAAGCACATTTGAAGACTTTCCACAAAACCTTCAACTTCAGAGGCCATTTACTATGTGTTCCGTTGCTCTGAGCGTGAAGTTTGTTCGAAGACTTGCTGCGCAACTTTTAATTTCCTTTCCAACGGTGAAGAGATTACGTCTCTAGCTCTTCTGGTTCCAAAGTTATGGCCGTTTAAAGTTAGAGGTTTTTTTTCTTCAAAACTGCTTTCTCACCCGTCCCCATGGCCATGCTTGAAATTTTGACGAAAATGCAAGGTCATCCATTATCGTTCTTATGTCATTGGGGCTTCATGAATAAGCAAACCAAAGCCCTGGACACAATAACAAGGATCTTGGCGATGAAAAAGTTTCATTCTGGGTCATAGTCCCCCAAAGCACATTTGAAGACTTTCCACAAAACCTTCAACTTCAGAGGCCATTTACTATGTGTTCCGTTGCTCTGAGCGTGAAGTTTGTTCGAAGACTTGCTGCGCAACTTTTAATTTCCTTTCCAACGGTGAAGAGATTACGTCTCTAGCTCTTCTGGTTCCAAAGTTATGGCCGTTTAAAGTTAGAGGTTTTTTTTCTTCAAAACTGCTTTCTCACCCGTCCCCATGGCCATGCTTGAAATTTTGACGAAAATGCAAGTCATCCATTATCGTTCTTATGTCATTGGGGCTTCATGAATAAGCAAACCAAAGCCCTGGGACACAATAACAAGGATCTTGGCGATGAAAAAGTTTCATTCTGGGTCATAGTCCCCAAAGCACATTTGAAGACTTTCCACAAAACCTTCAACTTCAGAGGCCATTTACTAATGTTCCGTTGCTCTGAGCGTGAAGTTTGTTCGAAGACTTGCTGCGCAACTTTTAATTTCCTTTCCAACGGTGAAGAGATTACGTCTCTAGCTCTTCTGGTTCCAAAGTTATGGCCGTTTAAAGTTAGAGGTTTTTTTCTTCAAAACTGCTTACTCACCCGTCCCCATGGCCATGCTTGAAATTTTGACGAAAATGCAAGGTCATCCATTATCGTTCTTATGTCATTGGGGCTTCATGAATAAGCAAACCAAAGCCCTGGGACACAATAACAAGGATCTTGGCGATGAAAAAGTTTCATTCTGGGTCATAGTCCCCCAAAGCACATTTGAAGACTTTCCACAAAACCTCCAACTTCAGAGGCCATTTACTCTGTGTTCCGTTGCTCTGAGCGTGAAGTTTGTTCGAAGACTTGCTGCGCAACTTTTAATTTCCTTTCCAACGGTGAAGAGATTACGTCTCTAGCTCTTCTGGTTCCAAAGTTATGGCCGTTTAAAGTTAGAGGTTTTTTTTCTTCAAAACTGCTTTCTCACCCGTCCCCATGGCCATGCTTGAAATTTTGACGAAAATGCAAGGTCATCCATTATCGTTCTTATGTCATTGGGGCTTCATGAATAAGCAAACCAAAGCCCTGGGACACAATAACAAGGATCTTGGCGATGAAAAAGTTTCATTCTGGGTCATAGTCCCCCAAAGCACATTTGAAGACTTTCCACAAAACCTTCAACTTCAGAGGCCATTTACTACATGTTCCGTTGCTCTGAGCGTGAACTTTGTTCGAAGACTTGCTGCGCAACTTTTAATTTCCTTTCCAACGGTGAAGAGATTACGTCTCTAGCTCTTCTGGTTCCAAAGTTATGGCCGTTTAAAGTTAGAGGTTTTTTTTCTTCAAAACTGCTTTCTCACCCGTCCCCATGGCCATGCTTGAAATTTTGACGAAAATGCAAGTCATCCATTATCGTTCTTATGTCATTGGGGCTTCATGAATAAGCAAACCAAAGCCCTGGGACACAATAACAAGGATCTTGGCGATGAAAAAGTTTCATTCTGGGTCATAGTCCCCCAAAGCACATTTGAAGACTTTCCACAAAACCTTCAACTTCAGAGGCCATTTACTATGTGTTCCGTTGCTCTGAGCGTGAAGTTTGTTCGAAGACTTGCTGCGCAACTTTTAATTTCCTTTCCAACGGTGAAGAGATTACGTCTCTAGCTCTTCTGGTTCCAAAGTTATGGCCGTTTAAAGTTAGAGGTTTTTTTTCTTCAAACTGCTTTCTCACCCGTCCCTATGGCCATGCTTGAAATTTTGACGAAAATGCAAGGTCATCCATTATCGTTCTTATGTCATTGGGCTTCATGAATAAGCAAACCAAAGCCCTGGGACACAATAACAAGGATCTTGGCGATGAAAAAGTTTCATTCTGGGTCATAGTCCCCCAAAGCACATTTGAAGACTTTCCACAAAACCTTCAACTTCAGAGGCCATTTACTATGTGTTCCGTTGCTCTGAGCGTGAAGTTTGTTCGAAGACTTGCTGCGCAACTTTTAATTTCCTTTCCAACGGTGAAGAGATTACGTCTCTAGCTCTTCTGGTTCCAAAGTTATGGCCGTTTAAAGTTAGAGGTTTTTTTCTTCAAAACTGCTTTCTCACCCGTCCCCATGGCCATGCTTGAAATTTTGACGAAAATGCAAGGTCATCCATTATCGTTCTTATGTCATTGGGGCTTCATGAATAAGCAAACCAAAGCCCTGGGACACAATAACAAGGATCTTGGCGATGAAAAAGTTTCATTCTGGGTCATAGTCCCCCAAAGCACATTTGAAGACTTTCCACAAAACCTTCAACTTCAGAGGCCATTTACTACATGTTCCGTTGCTCTGAGCGTGAAGTTTGTTCGAAGACTTGCTGCGCAACTTTTAATTTCCTTTCCAACGGTGAAGAGATTACGTCTCTAGCTCTTCTGGTTCCAAAGTTATGGCCGTTTAAAGTTAGAGGTTTTTTTTCTTCAAAACTGCTTTCTCACCCGTCCCCATGGCCATGCTTGAAATTTTGACGAAAATGCAAGGTCATCCATTATCGTTCTTATGTCATTGGGGCTTCATGAATAAGCAAACCAAAGCCCTGGGACACAATAACAAGGATCTTGGCGATGAAAAGTTTCATTCTGGGTCATAGTCCCCCAAAGCACATTTGAAGACTTTCCACAAAACCTTCAACTTCAGAGGCATTTACTATGTTCCGTTGCTCTGAGCGTGAAGTTTGTTCGAAGACTTGCTGCGCAACTTTTAATTTCCTTTCCAACGGTGAAGAGATTAGGTCTCTAGCTCTTCTGGTTCCAAAGTTATGGCCGTTTAAAGTTAGAGGTTTTTTTCTTCAAAACTGCTTTCTCACCCGTCCCATGGCCATGCTTGAAATTTTGACGAAAATGCAAGGTCATCCATTATCGTTCTTATGTCATTGGGGCTTCATGAATAAGCAAACCAAAGCCCTGGGACACAATAACAAGGATCTTGGCGATGAAAAAGTTTCATTCTGGGTCATAGTCCCCCAAAGCACATTTGAAGACTTTCCACAAAACCTTCAACTTCAGAGGCAATTTACTCTATGTTCCGTTGCTCTGAGCGTGAAGTTTGTTCGAAGACTTGCTGCGCAACTTTTAATTTCCTTTCCAACGGTGAAGAGATTACGTCTCTAGCTCTTCTGGTTCCAAAGTTATGGCCGTTTAAAGTTAGAGGTTTTTTTTCTTCAAAACTGCTTTCTCACCCGTCCCCATGGCCATGCTTGAAATTTTGACGAAAATGCAAGGTCATCCATTATCGTTCTTATGTCATTGGGGCTTCATGAATAAGCAAACCAAAGCCCTGGGACACAATAACAAGGATCTTGGCGATGAAAAGTTTCATTCTGGGTCATAGTCCCCCAAAGCACATTTGAAGACTTTCCACAAAACCTTCAACTTCAGAGGCCATTTACTATATGTTCCGTTGCTCTGAGCGTGAAGTTTGTTCGAAGACTTGCTGCGCAACTTTTAATTTCCTTTCCAACGGTGAAGAGATTACGTCTCTAGCTCTTCTGGTTCCAAAGTTATGGCCGTTTAAAGTTAGAGGTTTTTTTTCTTCAAAACTGCTTTCTCACCCGTCCCCATGGCCATGCTTGAAATTTTGACGAAAATGCAAGGTCATCCATTATCGTTCTTATGTCATTGGGGCTTCATGAATAAGCAAACCAAAGCCCTGGGACACAATAACAAGGATCTTGGCGATGAAAAAGTTTCATTCTGGGTCATAGTCCCCCAAAGCACATTTGAAGACTTTCCACAAAACCTTCAACTTCAGAGGCAATTTACTCTATGTTCCGTTGCTCTGAGCGTGAAGTTTGTTCGAAGACTTGCTGCGCAACTTTTAATTTCCTTTCCAACGGTGAAGAGATTACGTCTCTAGCTCTTCTGGTTCCAAAGTTATGGCCGTTTAAAGTTAGAGGTTTTTTTCTTCAAAACTGCTTTCTCACCCGTCCCTATGGCCATGCTTGAAATTTTGACGAAAATGCAAGGTCATCCATTATCGTTCTTATGTCATTGGGGCTTCATGAATAAGCAAACCAAAGCCCTGGGACACAATAACAAGGATCTTGGCGATGAAAAAGTTTCATTCTGGGTCATAGTCCCCCAAAGCACATTTGAAGACTTTCCACAAAACCTTCAACTTCAGAGGCCATTTACTATGTGTTCCGTTGCTCTGAGCGTGAAGTTTGTTCGAAGACTTGCTGCGCAACTTTTAATTTCCTTTCCAACGGTGAAGAGATTACGTCTCTAGCTCTTCTGGTTCCAAAGTTATGGCCGTTTAAAGTTAGAGGTTTTTTTTCTTCAAAACTGCTTTCTCACCCGTCCCCATGGCCATGCTTGAAATTTTGACGAAAATGCAAGGTCATCCATTATCGTTCTTATGTCATTGGGGCTTCATGAATAAGCAAACCAAAGCCCTGGGACACAATAACAAGGATCTTGGCGATGAAAAAGTTTCATTCTGGGTCATAGTCCCCCAAAGCACATTTGAAGACTTTCCACAAAACCTTCAACTTCAGAGGCCATTTACTATGTGTTCCGTTGCTCTGAGCGTGAAGTTTGTTCGAAGACTTGCTGCGCAACTTTTAATTTCCTTTCCAACGGTGAAGAGATTACGTCTCTAGCTCTTCTGGTTCCAAAGTTATGGCCGTTTAAAGTTAGAGGTTTTTTTTCTTCAAAACTGCTTTCTCACCCGTCCCCATGGCCATGCTTGAAATTTTGACGAAAATGCAAGGTCATCCATTATCGTTCTTATGTCATTGGGGCTTCATGAATAAGCAAACCAAAGCCCTGGGACACAATAACAAGGATCTTGGCGATGAAAAAGTTTCATTCTGGGTCATAGTCCCCCAAAGCACATTTGAAGACTTTCCACAAAACCTTCAACTTCAGAGGCCATTTACTATGTGTTCCGTTGCTCTGAGCGTGAAGTTTGTTCGAAGACTTGCTGCGCAACTTTTAATTTCCTTTCCAACGGTGAAGAGATTACGTCTCTAGCTCTTCTGGTTCCAAAGTTATGGCCGTTTAAAGTTAGAGGTTTTTTTTCTTCAAAACTGCTTTCTCACCCGTCCCCATGGCCATGCTTGAAATTTTGACGAAAATGCAAGGTCATCCATTATCGTTCTTATGTCATTGGGCTTCATGAATAAGCAAACCAAAGCCCTGGGACACAATAACAAGGATCTTGGCGATGAAAAAGTTTCATTCTGGGTCATAGTCCCCCAAAGCACATTTGAAGACTTTCCACAAAACCTTCAACTTCAGAGGCCATTTACTATGTGTTCCGTTGCTCTGAGCGTGAAGTTTGTTCGAAGACTTGCTGCGCAACTTTTAATTTCCTTTCCAACGGTGAAGAGATTACGTCTCTAGCTCTTCTGGTTCCAAAGTTATGGCCGTTTAAAGTTAGAGGTTTTTTTTCTTCAAAACTGCTTTCTCACCCGTCCCCATGGCCATGCTTGAAATTTTGACGAAAATGCAAGGTCATCCATTATCGTTCTTATGTCATTGGGGCTTCATGAATAAGCAAACCAAAGCCCTGGGACACAATAACAAGGATCTTGGCGATGAAAAAGTTTCATTCTGGGTCATAGTCCCCCAAAGCACATTTGAAGACTTTCCACAAAACCTTCAACTTCAGAGGCCATTTACTATGTGTTCCGTTGCTCTGAGCGTGAAGTTTGTTCGAAGACTTGCTGCGCAACTTTTAATTTCCTTTCCAACGGTGAAGAGATTACGTCTCTAGCTCTTCTGGTTCCAAAGTTATGGCCGTTTAAAGTTAGAGGTTTTTTTTCTTCAAAACTGCTTTCTCACCCGTCCCCATGGCCATGCTTGAAATTTTGACGAAAATGCAAGGTCATCCATTATCGTTCTTATGTCATTGGGGCTTCATGAATAAGCAAACCAAAGCCCTGGGACACAATAACAAGGATCTTGGCGATGAAAAAGTTTCATTCTGGGTCATAGTCCCCCAAAGCACATTTGAAGACTTTCCACAAAACCTTCAACTTCAGAGGCATTTACTACTATGTTCCGTTGCTCTGAGCGTGAAGTTTGTTCGAAGACTTGCTGCGCAACTTTTAATTTCCTTTCCAACGGTGAAGAGATTACGTCTCTAGCTCTTCTGGTTCCAAAGTTATGGCCGTTTAAAGTTAGAGGTTTTTTTTCTTCAAAACTGCTTTCTCACCCGTCCCCATGGCCATGCTTGAAATTTTGACGAAAATGCAAGGTCATCCATTATCGTTCTTATGTCATTGGGGCTTCATGAATAAGCAAACCAAAGCCCTGGGACACAATAACAAGGATCTTGGCGATGAAAAAGTTTCATTCTGGGTCATAGTCCCCCAAAGCACATTTGAAGACTTTCCACAAAACCTTCAACTTCAGAGGCCATTTACTATATGTTCCGTTGCTCTGAGCGTGAAGTTTGTTCGAAGACTTGCTGCGCAACTTTTAATTTCCTTTCCAACGGTGAAGAGATTACGTCTCTAGCTCTTCTGGTTCCAAAGTTATGGCCGTTTAAAGTTAGAGGTTTTTTTTCTTCAAAACTGCTTTCTCACCCGTCCCCATGGCCATGCTTGAAATTTTGACGAAAATGCAAGGTCATCCATTATCGTTCTTATGTCATTGGGGCTTCATGAATAAGCAAACCAAAGCCCTGGGACACAATAACAAGGATCTTGGCGATGAAAAAGTTTCATTCTGGGTCATAGTCCCCCAAAGCACATTTGAAGACTTTCCACAAAACCTTCAACTTCAGAGGCCATTTACTACATGTTCCGTTGCTCTGAGCGTGAAGTTTGTTCGAAGACTTGCTGCGCAACTTTTAATTTCCTTTCCAACGGTGAAGAGATTACGTCTCTAGCTCTTCTGGTTCCAAAGTTATGGCCGTTTAAAGTTAGAGGTTTTTTTTCTTCAAAACTGCTTTCTCACCCGTCCCCATGGCCATGCTTGAAATTTTGACGAAAATGCAAGGTCATCCATTATCGTTCTTATGTCATTGGGGCTTCATGAATAAGCAAACCAAAGCCCTGGGACACAATAACAAGGATCTTGGCGATGAAAAAGTTTCATTCTGGGTCATAGTCCCCCAAAGCACATTTGAAGACTTTCCACAAAACCTTCAACTTCAGAGGCCATTTACTCATGTTCCGTTGCTCTGAGCGTGAAGTTTGTTCGAAGACTTGCTGCGCAACTTTTAATTTCCTTTCCAACGGTGAAGAGATTACGTCTCTAGCTCTTCTGGTTCCAAAGTTATGGCCGTTTAAAGTTAGAGGTTTTTTTTCTTCAAAACTGCTTTCTCACCCGTCCCCATGGCCATGCTTGAAATTTTGACGAAAATGCAAGGTCATCCATTATCGTTCTTATGTCATTGGGGCTTCATGAATAAGCAAACCAAAGCCCTGGGACACAATAACAAGGATCTTGGCGATGAAAAAGTTTCATTCTGGGTCATAGTCCCCCAAAGCACATTTGAAGACTTTCCACAAAACCTTCAACTTCAGAGGCCATTTACTATGTGTTCCGTTGCTCTGAGCGTGAAGTTTGTTCGAAGACTTGCTGCGCAACTTTTAATTTCCTTTCCAACGGTGAAGAGATTACGTCTCTAGCTCTTCTGGTTCCAAAGTTATGGCCGTTTAAAGTTAGAGGTTTTTTTTCTTCAAAACTGCTTTCTCACCCGTCCCCATGGCCATGCTTGAAATTTTGACGAAAATGCAAGGTCATCCATTATCGTTCTTATGTCATTGGGGCTTCATGAATAAGCAAACCAAAGCCCTGGGACACAATAACAAGGATCTTGGCGATGAAAAAGTTTCATTCTGGGTCATAGTCCCCCAAAGCACATTTGAAGACTTTCCACAAAACCTTCAACTTCAGAGGCCATTTACTATGTTCCGTTGCTCTGAGCGTGAAGTTTGTTCGAAGACTTGCTGCGCAACTTTTAATTTCCTTTCCAACGGTGAAGAGATTACGTCTCTAGCTCTTCTGGTTCCAAAGTTATGGCCGTTTAAAGTTAGAGGTTTTTTTTCTTCAAAACTGCTTTCTCACCCGTCCCCATGGCCATGCTTGAAATTTTGACGAAAATGCAAGGTCATCCATTATCGTTCTTATGTCATTGGGGCTTCATGAATAAGCAAACCAAAGCCCTGGGACACAATAACAAGGATCTTGGCGATGAAAAAGTTTCATTCTGGGTCATAGTCCCCCAAAGCACATTTGAAGACTTTCCACAAAACCTTCAACTTCAGAGGCCATTTACTATGTGTTCCGTTGCTCTGAGCGTGAAGTTTGTTCGAAGACTTGCTGCGCAACTTTTAATTTCCTTTCCAACGGTGAAGAGATTACGTCTCTAGCTCTTCTGGTTCCAAAGTTATGGCCGTTTAAAGTTAGAGGTTTTTTTTCTTCAAAACTGCTTTCTCACCCGTCCCTATGGCCATGCTTGAAATTTTGACGAAAATGCAAGGTCATCCATTATCGTTCTTATGTCATTGGGGCTTCATGAATAAGCAAACCAAAGCCCTGGGACACAATAACAAGGATCTTGGCGATGAAAAAGTTTCATTCTGGGTCATAGTCCCCCAAAGCACATTTGAAGACTTTCCACAAAACCTTCAACTTCAGAGGCCATTTACTATGTGTTCCGTTGCTCTGAGCGTGAAGTTTGTTCGAAGACTTGCTGCGCAACTTTTAATTTCCTTTCCAACGGTGAAGAGATTACGTCTCTAGCTCTTCTGGTTCCAAAGTTATGGCCGTTTAAAGTTAGAGGTTTTTTTTCTTCAAAACTGCTTTCTCACCCGTCCCCATGGCCATGCTTGAAATTTTGACGAAAATGCAAGGTCATCCATTATCGTTCTTATGTCATTGGGGCTTCATGAATAAGCAAACCAAAGCCCTGGGACACAATAACAAGGATCTTGGCGATGAAAAAGTTTCATTCTGGGTCATAGTCCCCCAAAGCACATTTGAAGACTTTCCACAAAACCTTCAACTTCAGAGGCCATTTACTATGTGTTCCGTTGCTCTGAGCGTGAAGTTTGTTCGAAGACTTGCTGCGCAACTTTTAATTTCCTTTCCAACGGTGAAGAGATTACGTCTCTAGCTCTTCTGGTTCCAAAGTTATGGCCGTTTAAAGTTAGAGGTTTTTTTTCTTCAAAACTGCTTTCTCACCCGTCCCCATGGCCATGCTTGAAATTTTGACGAAAATGCAAGGTCATCCATTATCGTTCTTATGTCATTGGGGCTTCATGAATAAGCAAACCAAAGCCCTGGGACACAATAACAAGGATCTTGGCGATGAAAAAGTTTCATTCTGGGTCATAGTCCCCCAAAGCACATTTGAAGACTTTCCACAAAACCTTCAACTTCAGAGGCCATTTACTACATGTTCCGTTGCTCTGAGCGTGAAGTTTGTTCGAAGACTTGCTGCGCAACTTTTAATTTCCTTTCCAACGGTGAAGAGATTACGTCTCTAGCTCTTCTGGTTCCAAAGTTATGGCCGTTTAAAGTTAGAGGTTTTTTTTCTTCAAAACTGCTTTCTCACCCGTCCCCATGGCCATGCTTGAAATTTTGACGAAAATGCAAGGTCATCCATTATCGTTCTTATGTCATTGGGGCTTCATGAATAAGCAAACCAAAGCCCTGGGACACAATAACAAGGATCTTGGCGATGAAAAAGTTTCATTCTGGGTCATAGTCCCCCAAAGCACATTTGAAGACTTTCCACAAAACCTTCAACTTCAGAGGCCATTTACTATGTTCCGTTGCTCTGAGCGTGAAGTTTGTTCGAAGACTTGCTGCGCAACTTTTAATTTCCTTTCCAACGGTGAAGAGATTACGTCTCTAGCTCTTCTGGTTCCAAAGTTATGGCCGTTTAAAGTTAGAGGTTTTTTTCTTCAAAACTGCTTTCTCACCCGTCCCCATGGCCATGCTTGAAATTTTGACGAAAATGCAAGGTCATCCATTATCGTTCTTATGTCATTGGGGCTTCATGAATAAGCAAACCAAAGCCCTGGGACACAATAACAAGGATCTTGGCGATGAAAAAGTTTCATTCTGGGTCATAGTCCCCCAAAGCACATTTGAAGACTTTCCACAAAACCTTCAACTTCAGAGGCCATTTACTATATGTTCCGTTGCTCTGAGCGTGAAGTTTGTTCGAAGACTTGCTGCGCAACTTTTAATTTCCTTTCCAACGGTGAAGAGATTACGTCTCTAGCTCTTCTGGTTCCAAAGTTATGGCCGTTTAAAGTTAGAGGTTTTTTTCTTCAAAACTGCTTTCTCACCCGTCCCCATGGCCATGCTTGAAATTTTGACGAAAATGCAAGGTCATCCATTATCGTTCTTATGTCATTGGGGCTTCATGAATAAGCAAACCAAAGCCCTGGGACACAATAACAAGGATCTTGGCGATGAAAAAGTTTCATTCTGGGTCATAGTCCCCCAAAGCACATTTGAAGACTTTCCACAAAACCTTCAACTTCAGAGGCCATTTACTATATGTTCCGTTGCTCTGAGCGTGAAGTTTGTTCGAAGACTTGCTGCGCAACTTTTAATTTCCTTTCCAACGGTGAAGAGATTACGTCTCTAGCTCTTCTGGTTCCAAAGTTATGGCCGTTTAAAGTTAGAGGTTTTTTTTCTTCAAAACTGCTTTCTCACCCGTCCCCATGGCCATGCTTGAAATTTTGACGAAAATGCAAGGTCATCCATTATCGTTCTTATGTCATTGGGGCTTCATGAATAAGCAAACCAAAGCCCTGGGACACAATAACAAGGATCTTGGCGATGAAAAAGTTTCATTCTGGGTCATAGTCCCCCAAAGCACATTTGAAGACTTTCCACAAAACCTTCAACTTCAGAGGCCATTTACTATATGTTCCGTTGCTCTGAGCGTGAAGTTTGTTCGAAGACTTGCTGCGCAACTTTTAATTTCCTTTCCAACGGTGAAGAGATTACGTCTCTAGCTCTTCTGGTTCCAAAGTTATGGCCGTTTAAAGTTAGAGGTTTTTTTTCTTCAAAACTGCTTTCTCACCCGTCCCCATGGCCATGCTTGAAATTTTGACGAAAATGCAAGGTCATCCATTATCGTTCTTATGTCATTGGGGCTTCATGAATAAGCAAACCAAAGCCCTGGGACACAATAACAAGGATCTTGGCGATGAAAAAGTTTCATTCTGGGTCATAGTCCCCCAAAGCACATTTGAAGACTTTCCACAAAACCTTCAACTTCAGAGGCCATTTACTATGTGTTCCGTTGCTCTGAGCGTGAAGTTTGTTCGAAGACTTGCTGCGCAACTTTTAATTTCCTTTCCAACGGTGAAGAGATTACGTCTCTAGCTCTTCTGGTTCCAAAGTTATGGCCGTTTAAAGTTAGAGGTTTTTTTTCTTCAAAACTGCTTTCTCACCCGTCCCCATGGCCATGCTTGAAATTTTGACGAAAATGCAAGGTCATCCATTATCGTTCTTATGTCATTGGGGCTTCATGAATAAGCAAACCAAAGCCCTGGGACACAATAACAAGGATCTTGGCGATGAAAAAGTTTCATTCTGGGTCATAGTCCCCCAAAGCACATTTGAAGACTTTCCACAAAACCTTCAACTTCAGAGGCCATTTACTATGTGTTCCGTTGCTCTGAGCGTGAAGTTTGTTCGAAGACTTGCTGCGCAACTTTTAATTTCCTTTCCAACGGTGAAGAGATTACGTCTCTAGCTCTTCTGGTTCCAAAGTTATGGCCGTTTAAAGTTAGAGGTTTTTTTTCTTCAAAACTGCTTTCTCACCCGTCCCCATGGCCATGCTTGAAATTTTGACGAAAATGCAAGGTCATCCATTATCGTTCTTATGTCATTGGGGCTTCATGAATAAGCAAACCAAAGCCCTGGGACACAATAACAAGGATCTTGGCGATGAAAAAGTTTCATTCTGGGTCATAGTCCCCCAAAGCACATTTGAAGACTTTCCACAAAACCTTCAACTTCAGAGGCCATTTACTATATGTTCCGTTGCTCTGAGCGTGAAGTTTGTTCGAAGACTTGCTGCGCAACTTTTAATTTCCTTTCCAACGGTGAAGAGATTACGTCTCTAGCTCTTCTGGTTCCAAAGTTATGGCCGTTTAAAGTTAGAGGTTTTTTTTCTTCAAAACTGCTTTCTCACCCGTCCCCATGGCCATGCTTGAAATTTTGACGAAAATGCAAGGTCATCCATTATCGTTCTTATGTCATTGGGGCTTCATGAATAAGCAAACCAAAGCCCTGGGACACAATAACAAGGATCTTGGCGATGAAAAAGTTTCATTCTGGGTCATAGTCCCCCAAAGCACATTTGAAGACTTTCCACAAAACCTTCAACTTCAGAGGCCATTTACTATATGTTCCGTTGCTCTGAGCGTGAAGTTTGTTCGAAGACTTGCTGCGCAACTTTTAATTTCCTTTCCAACGGTGAAGAGATTACGTCTCTAGCTCTTCTGGTTCCAAAGTTATGGCCGTTTAAAGTTAGAGGTTTTTTTTCTTCAAAACTGCTTTCTCACCCGTCCCCATGGCCATGCTTGAAATTTTGACGAAAATGCAAGGTCATCCATTATCGTTCTTATGTCATTGGGGCTTCATGAATAAGCAAACCAAAGCCCTGGGACACAATAACAAGGATCTTGGCGATGAAAAAGTTTCATTCTGGGTCATAGTCCCCCAAAGCACATTTGAAGACTTTCCACAAAACCTTCAACTTCAGAGGCCATTTACTATATGTTCCGTTGCTCTGAGCGTGAAGTTTGTTCGAAGACTTGCTGCGCAACTTTTAATTTCCTTTCCAACGGTGAAGAGATTACGTCTCTAGCTCTTCTGGTTCCAAAGTTATGGCCGTTTAAAGTTAGAGGTTTTTTTCTTCAAAACTGCTTTCTCACCCGTCCCCATGGCCATGCTTGAAATTTTGACGAAAATGCAAGGTCATCCATTATCGTTCTTATGTCATTGGGGCTTCATGAATAAGCAAACCAAAGCCCTGGGACACAATAACAAGGATCTTGGCGATGAAAAAGTTTCATTCTGGGTCATAGTCCCCCAAAGCACATTTGAAGACTTTCCACAAAACCTTCAACTTCAGAGGCCATTTACTATGTGTTCCGTTGCTCTGAGCGTGAAGTTTGTTCGAAGACTTGCTGCGCAACTTTTAATTTCCTTTCCAACGGTGAAGAGATTACGTCTCTAGCTCTTCTGGTTCCAAAGTTATGGCCGTTTAAAGTTAGAGGTTTTTTTCTTCAAAACTGCTTTCTCACCCGTCCCCATGGCCATGCTTGAAATTTTGACGAAAATGCAAGGTCATCCATTATCGTTCTTATGTCATTGGGGCTTCATGAATAAGCAAACCAAAGCCCTGGGACACAATAACAAGGATCTTGGCGATGAAAAAGTTTCATTCTGGGTCATAGTCCCCCAAAGCACATTTGAAGACTTTCCACAAAACCTTCAACTTCAGAGGCCATTTACTATGTGTTCCGTTGCTCTGAGCGTGAAGTTTGTTCGAAGACTTGCTGCGCAACTTTTAATTTCCTTTCCAACGGTGAAGAGATTACGTCTCTAGCTCTTCTGGTTCCAAAGTTATGGCCGTTTAAAGTTAGAGGTTTTTTTCTTCAAAACTGCTTTCTCACCCGTCCCCATGGCCATGCTTGAAATTTTGACGAAAATGCAAGGTCATCCATTATCGTTCTTATGTCATTGGGGCTTCATGAATAAGCAAACCAAAGCCCTGGGACACAATAACAAGGATCTTGGCGATGAAAAAGTTTCATTCTGGGTCATAGTCCCCCAAAGCACATTTGAAGACTTTCCACAAAACCTTCAACTTCAGAGGCCATTTACTACATGTTCCGTTGCTCTGAGCGTGAAGTTTGTTCGAAGACTTGCTGCGCAACTTTTAATTTCCTTTCCAACGGTGAAGAGATTACGTCTCTAGCTCTTCTGGTTCCAAAGTTATGGCCGTTTAAAGTTAGAGGTTTTTTTTCTTCAAAACTGCTTTCTCACCCGTCCCCATGGCCATGCTTGAAATTTTGACGAAAATGCAAGGTCATCCATTATCGTTCTTATGTCATTGGGGCTTCATGAATAAGCAAACCAAAGCCCTGGGACACAATAACAAGGATCTTGGCGATGAAAAAGTTTCATTCTGGGTCATAGTCCCCCAAAGCACATTTGAAGACTTTCCACAAAACCTTCAACTTCAGAGGCCATTTACTATGTTCCGTTGCTCTGAGCGTGAAGTTTGTTCGAAGACTTGCTGCGCAACTTTTAATTTCCTTTCCAACGGTGAAGAGATTACGTCTCTAGCTCTTCTGGTTCCAAAGTTATGGCCGTTTAAAGTTAGAGGTTTTTTTTCTTCAAAACTGCTTTCTCACCCGTCCCCATGGCCATGCTTGAAATTTTGACGAAAATGCAAGGTCATCCATTATCGTTCTTATGTCATTGGGGCTTCATGAATAAGCAAACCAAAGCCCTGGGACACAATAACAAGGATCTTGGCGATGAAAAAGTTTCATTCTGGGTCATAGTCCCCCAAAGCACATTTGAAGACTTTCCACAAAACCTTCAACTTCAGAGGCCATTTACTATGTGTTCCGTTGCTCTGAGCGTGAAGTTTGTTCGAAGACTTGCTGCGCAACTTTTAATTTCCTTTCCAACGGTGAAGAGATTACGTCTCTAGCTCTTCTGGTTCCAAAGTTATGGCCGTTTAAAGTTAGAGGTTTTTTTTCTTCAAAACTGCTTTCTCACCCGTCCCCATGGCCATGCTTGAAATTTTGACGAAAATGCAAGGTCATCCATTATCGTTCTTATGTCATTGGGGCTTCATGAATAAGCAAACCAAAGCCCTGGGACACAATAACAAGGATCTTGGCGATGAAAAAGTTTCATTCTGGGTCATAGTCCCCCAAAGCACATTTGAAGACTTTCCACAAAACCTTCAACTTCAGAGGCCATTTACTATATGTTCCGTTGCTCTGAGCGTGAAGTTTGTTCGAAGACTTGCTGCGCAACTTTTAATTTCCTTTCCAACGGTGAAGAGATTACGTCTCTAGCTCTTCTGGTTCCAAAGTTATGGCCGTTTAAAGTTAGAGGTTTTTTTTCTTCAAAACTGCTTTCTCACCCGTCCCCATGGCCATGCTTGAAATTTTGACGAAAATGCAAGGTCATCCATTATCGTTCTTATGTCATTGGGGCTTCATGAATAAGCAAACCAAAGCCCTGGGACACAATAACAAGGATCTTGGCGATGAAAAAGTTTCATTCTGGGTCATAGTCCCCCAAAGCACATTTGAAGACTTTCCACAAAACCTTCAACTTCAGAGGCCATTTACTATGTTCCGTTGCTCTGAGCGTGAAGTTTGTTCGAAGACTTGCTGCGCAACTTTTAATTTCCTTTCCAACGGTGAAGAGATTACGTCTCTAGCTCTTCTGGTTCCAAAGTTATGGCCGTTTAAAGTTAGAGGTTTTTTTTCTTCAAAACTGCTTTCTCACCCGTCCCCATGGCCATGCTTGAAATTTTGACGAAAATGCAAGGTCATCCATTATCGTTCTTATGTCATTGGGGCTTCATGAATAAGCAAACCAAAGCCCTGGGACACAATAACAAGGATCTTGGCGATGAAAAAGTTTCATTCTGGGTCATAGTCCCCCAAAGCACATTTGAAGACTTTCCACAAAACCTTCAACTTCAGAGGCCATTTACTATGTTCCGTTGCTCTGAGCGTGAAGTTTGTTCGAAGACTTGCTGCGCAACTTTTAATTTCCTTTCCAACGGTGAAGAGATTACGTCTCTAGCTCTTCTGGTTCCAAAGTTATGGCCGTTTAAAGTTAGAGGTTTTTTTCTTCAAAACTGCTTTCTCACCCGTCCCCATGGCCATGCTTGAAATTTTGACGAAAATGCAAGGTCATCCATTATCGTTCTTATGTCATTGGGGCTTCATGAATAAGCAAACCAAAGCCCTGGGACACAATAACAAGGATCTTGGCGATGAAAAAGTTTCATTCTGGGTCATAGTCCCCCAAAGCACATTTGAAGACTTTCCACAAAACCTTCAACTTCAGAGGCCATTTACTATATGTTCCGTTGCTCTGAGCGTGAAGTTTGTTCGAAGACTTGCTGCGCAACTTTTAATTTCCTTTCCAACGGTGAAGAGATTACGTCTCTAGCTCTTCTGGTTCCAAAGTTATGGCCGTTTAAAGTTAGAGGTTTTTTTTCTTCAAAACTGCTTTCTCACCCGTCCCCATGGCCATGCTTGAAATTTTGACGAAAATGCAAGGTCATCCATTATCGTTCTTATGTCATTGGGGCTTCATGAATAAGCAAACCAAAGCCCTGGGACACAATAACAAGGATCTTGGCGATGAAAAAGTTTCATTCTGGGTCATAGTCCCCCAAAGCACATTTGAAGACTTTCCACAAAACCTTCAACTTCAGAGGCCATTTACTATGTTCCGTTGCTCTGAGCGTGAAGTTTGTTCGAAGACTTGCTGCGCAACTTTTAATTTCCTTTCCAACGGTGAAGAGATTACGTCTCTAGCTCTTCTGGTTCCAAAGTTATGGCCGTTTAAAGTTAGAGGTTTTTTTTCTTCAAAACTGCTTTCTCACCCGTCCCCATGGCCATGCTTGAAATTTTGACGAAAATGCAAGGTCATCCATTATCGTTCTTATGTCATTGGGGCTTCATGAATAAGCAAACCAAAGCCCTGGGACACAATAACAAGGATCTTGGCGATGAAAAAGTTTCATTCTGGGTCATAGTCCCCCAAAGCACATTTGAAGACTTTCCACAAAACCTTCAACTTCAGAGGCCATTTACTATGTGTTCCGTTGCTCTGAGCGTGAAGTTTGTTCGAAGACTTGCTGCGCAACTTTTAATTTCCTTTCCAACGGTGAAGAGATTACGTCTCTAGCTCTTCTGGTTCCAAAGTTATGGCCGTTTAAAGTTAGAGGTTTTTTTTCTTCAAAACTGCTTTCTCACCCGTCCCCATGGCCATGCTTGAAATTTTGACGAAAATGCAAGGTCATCCATTATCGTTCTTATGTCATTGGGGCTTCATGAATAAGCAAACCAAAGCCCTGGGACACAATAACAAGGATCTTGGCGATGAAAAAGTTTCATTCTGGGTCATAGTCCCCCAAAGCACATTTGAAGACTTTCCACAAAACCTTCAACTTCAGAGGCCATTTACTATATGTTCCGTTGCTCTGAGCGTGAAGTTTGTTCGAAGACTTGCTGCGCAACTTTTAATTTCCTTTCCAACGGTGAAGAGATTACGTCTCTAGCTCTTCTGGTTCCAAAGTTATGGCCGTTTAAAGTTAGAGGTTTTTTTTCTTCAAAACTGCTTTCTCACCCGTCCCCATGGCCATGCTTGAAATTTTGACGAAAATGCAAGGTCATCCATTATCGTTCTTATGTCATTGGGGCTTCATGAATAAGCAAACCAAAGCCCTGGGACACAATAACAAGGATCTTGGCGATGAAAAAGTTTCATTCTGGGTCATAGTCCCCCAAAGCACATTTGAAGACTTTCCACAAAACCTTCAACTTCAGAGGCCATTTACTATATGTTCCGTTGCTCTGAGCGTGAAGTTTGTTCGAAGACTTGCTGCGCAACTTTTAATTTCCTTTCCAACGGTGAAGAGATTACGTCTCTAGCTCTTCTGGTTCCAAAGTTATGGCCGTTTAAAGTTAGAGGTTTTTTTTCTTCAAAACTGCTTTCTCACCCGTCCCCATGGCCATGCTTGAAATTTTGACGAAAATGCAAGTCATCCATTATCGTTCTTATGTCATTGGGGCTTCATGAATAAGCAAACCAAAGCCCTGGGACACAATAACAAGGATCTTGGCGATGAAAAAGTTTCATTCTGGGTCATAGTCCCCCAAAGCACATTTGAAGACTTTCCACAAAACCTTCAACTTCAGAGGCCATTTACTATATGTTCCGTTGCTCTGAGCGTGAAGTTTGTTCGAAGACTTGCTGCGCAACTTTTAATTTCCTTTCCAACGGTGAAGAGATTACGTCTCTAGCTCTTCTGGTTCCAAAGTTATGGCCGTTTAAAGTTAGAGGTTTTTTTTCTTCAAAACTGCTTTCTCACCCGTCCCCATGGCCATGCTTGAAATTTTGACGAAAATGCAAGGTCATCCATTATCGTTCTTATGTCATTGGGGCTTCATGAATAAGCAAACCAAAGCCCTGGGACACAATAACAAGGATCTTGGCGATGAAAAAGTTTCATTCTGGGTCATAGTCCCCCAAAGCACATTTGAAGACTTTCCACAAAACCTTCAACTTCAGAGGCCATTTACTATGTGTTCCGTTGCTCTGAGCGTGAAGTTTGTTCGAAGACTTGCTGCGCAACTTTTAATTTCCTTTCCAACGGTGAAGAGATTACGTCTCTAGCTCTTCTGGTTCCAAAGTTATGGCCGTTTAAAGTTAGAGGTTTTTTTCTTCAAAACTGCTTTCTCACCCGTCCCCATGGCCATGCTTGAAATTTTGACGAAAATGCAAGGTCATCCATTATCGTTCTTATGTCATTGGGGCTTCATGAATAAGCAAACCAAAGCCCTGGGACACAATAACAAGGATCTTGGCGATGAAAAAGTTTCATTCTGGGTCATAGTCCCCCAAAGCACATTTGAAGACTTTCCACAAAACCTTCAACTTCAGAGGCCATTTACTATATGTTCCGTTGCTCTGAGCGTGAAGTTTGTTCGAAGACTTGCTGCGCAACTTTTAATTTCCTTTCCAACGGTGAAGAGATTACGTCTCTAGCTCTTCTGGTTCCAAAGTTATGGCCGTTTAAAGTTAGAGGTTTTTTTTCTTCAAAACTGCTTTCTCACCCGTCCCCATGGCCATGCTTGAAATTTTGACGAAAATGCAAGGTCATCCATTATCGTTCTTATGTCATTGGGGCTTCATGAATAAGCAAACCAAAGCCCTGGGACACAATAACAAGGATCTTGGCGATGAAAAAGTTTCATTCTGGGTCATAGTCCCCCAAAGCACATTTGAAGACTTTCCACAAAACCTTCAACTTCAGAGGCCATTTACTATATGTTCCGTTGCTCTGAGCGTGAAGTTTGTTCGAAGACTTGCTGCGCAACTTTTAATTTCCTTTCCAACGGTGAAGAGATTACGTCTCTAGCTCTTCTGGTTCCAAAGTTATGGCCGTTTAAAGTTAGAGGTTTTTTTTCTTCAAAACTGCTTTCTCACCCGTCCCCATGGCCATGCTTGAAATTTTGACGAAAATGCAAGGTCATCCATTATCGTTCTTATGTCATTGGGGCTTCATGAATAAGCAAACCAAAGCCCTGGGACACAATAACAAGGATCTTGGCGATGAAAAAGTTTCATTCTGGGTCATAGTCCCCCAAAGCACATTTGAAGACTTTCCACAAAACCTTCAACTTCAGAGGCCATTTACTATGTGTTCCGTTGCTCTGAGCGTGAAGTTTGTTCGAAGACTTGCTGCGCAACTTTTAATTTCCTTTCCAACGGTGAAGAGATTACGTCTCTAGCTCTTCTGGTTCCAAAGTTATGGCCGTTTAAAGTTAGAGGTTTTTTTTCTTCAAAACTGCTTTCTCACCCGTCCCCATGGCCATGCTTGAAATTTTGACGAAAATGCAAGGTCATCCATTATCGTTCTTATGTCATTGGGGCTTCATGAATAAGCAAACCAAAGCCCTGGGACACAATAACAAGGATCTTGGCGATGAAAAAGTTTCATTCTGGGTCATAGTCCCCCAAAGCACATTTGAAGACTTTCCACAAAACCTTCAACTTCAGAGGCCATTTACTATATGTTCCGTTGCTCTGAGCGTGAAGTTTGTTCGAAGACTTGCTGCGCAACTTTTAATTTCCTTTCCAACGGTGAAGAGATTACGTCTCTAGCTCTTCTGGTTCCAAAGTTATGGCCGTTTAAAGTTAGAGGTTTTTTTCTTCAAAACTGCTTTCTCACCCGTCCCCATGGCCATGCTTGAAATTTTGACGAAAATGCAAGGTCATCCATTATCGTTCTTATGTCATTGGGGCTTCATGAATAAGCAAACCAAAGCCCTGGGACACAATAACAAGGATCTTGGCGATGAAAAAGTTTCATTCTGGGTCATAGTCCCCCAAAGCACATTTGAAGACTTTCCACAAAACCTTCAACTTCAGAGGCCATTTACTATGTGTTCCGTTGCTCTGAGCGTGAAGTTTGTTCGAAGACTTGCTGCGCAACTTTTAATTTCCTTTCCAACGGTGAAGAGATTACGTCTCTAGCTCTTCTGGTTCCAAAGTTATGGCCGTTTAAAGTTAGAGGTTTTTTTTCTTCAAAACTGCTTTCTCACCCGTCCCCATGGCCATGCTTGAAATTTTGACGAAAATGCAAGGTCATCCATTATCGTTCTTATGTCATTGGGGCTTCATGAATAAGCAAACCAAAGCCCTGGGACACAATAACAAGGATCTTGGCGATGAAAAAGTTTCATTCTGGGTCATAGTCCCCCAAAGCACATTTGAAGACTTTCCACAAAACCTTCAACTTCAGAGGCCATTTACTCATGTTCCGTTGCTCTGAGCGTGAAGTTTGTTCGAAGACTTGCTGCGCAACTTTTAATTTCCTTTCCAACGGTGAAGAGATTACGTCTCTAGCTCTTCTGGTTCCAAAGTTATGGCCGTTTAAAGTTAGAGGTTTTTTTTCTTCAAAACTGCTTTCTCACCCGTCCCCATGGCCATGCTTGAAATTTTGACGAAAATGCAAGGTCATCCATTATCGTTCTTATGTCATTGGGGCTTCATGAATAAGCAAACCAAAGCCCTGGGACACAATAACAAGGATCTTGGCGATGAAAAAGTTTCATTCTGGGTCATAGTCCCCCAAAGCACATTTGAAGACTTTCCACAAAACCTTCAACTTCAGAGGCCATTTACTATGTGTTCCGTTGCTCTGAGCGTGAAGTTTGTTCGAAGACTTGCTGCGCAACTTTTAATTTCCTTTCCAACGGTGAAGAGATTACGTCTCTAGCTCTTCTGGTTCCAAAGTTATGGCCGTTTAAAGTTAGAGGTTTTTTTTCTTCAAAACTGCTTTCTCACCCGTCCCCATGGCCATGCTTGAAATTTTGACGAAAATGCAAGTCATCCATTATCGTTCTTATGTCATTGGGGCTTCATGAATAAGCAAACCAAAGCCCTGGGACACAATAACAAGGATCTTGGCGATGAAAAAGTTTCATTCTGGGTCATAGTCCCCCAAAGCACATTTGAAGACTTTCCACAAAACCTTCAACTTCAGAGGCCATTTACTATGTTCCGTTGCTCTGAGCGTGAAGTTTGTTCGAAGACTTGCTGCGCAACTTTTAATTTCCTTTCCAACGGTGAAGAGATTACGTCTCTAGCTCTTCTGGTTCCAAAGTTATGGCCGTTTAAAGTTAGAGGTTTTTTTTCTTCAAAACTGCTTTCTCACCCGTCCCCATGGCCATGCTTGAAATTTTGACGAAAATGCAAGGTCATCCATTATCGTTCTTATGTCATTGGGGCTTCATGAATAAGCAAACCAAAGCCCTGGGACACAATAACAAGGATCTTGGCGATGAAAAAGTTTCATTCTGGGTCATAGTCCCCCAAAGCACATTTGAAGACTTTCCACAAAACCTTCAACTTCAGAGGCCATTTACTATGTGTTCCGTTGCTCTGAGCGTGAAGTTTGTTCGAAGACTTGCTGCGCAACTTTTAATTTCCTTTCCAACGGTGAAGAGATTACGTCTCTAGCTCTTCTGGTTCCAAAGTTATGGCCGTTTAAAGTTAGAGGTTTTTTTTCTTCAAAACTGCTTTCTCACCCGTCCCCATGGCCATGCTTGAAATTTTGACGAAAATGCAAGGTCATCCATTATCGTTCTTATGTCATTGGGGCTTCATGAATAAGCAAACCAAAGCCCTGGGACACAATAACAAGGATCTTGGCGATGAAAAAGTTTCATTCTGGGTCATAGTCCCCCAAAGCACATTTGAAGACTTTCCACAAAACCTTCAACTTCAGAGGCCATTTACTATGTGTTCCGTTGCTCTGAGCGTGAAGTTTGTTCGAAGACTTGCTGCGCAACTTTTAATTTCCTTTCCAACGGTGAAGAGATTACGTCTCTAGCTCTTCTGGTTCCAAAGTTATGGCCGTTTAAAGTTAGAGGTTTTTTTTCTTCAAAACTGCTTTCTCACCCGTCCCCATGGCCATGCTTGAAATTTTGACGAAAATGCAAGGTCATCCATTATCGTTCTTATGTCATTGGGGCTTCATGAATAAGCAAACCAAAGCCCTGGGACACAATAACAAGGATCTTGGCGATGAAAAAGTTTCATTCTGGGTCATAGTCCCCCAAAGCACATTTGAAGACTTTCCACAAAACCTTCAACTTCAGAGGCCATTTACTATGTGTTCCGTTGCTCTGAGCGTGAAGTTTGTTCGAAGACTTGCTGCGCAACTTTTAATTTCCTTTCCAACGGTGAAGAGATTACGTCTCTAGCTCTTCTGGTTCCAAAGTTATGGCCGTTTAAAGTTAGAGGTTTTTTTTCTTCAAAACTGCTTTCTCACCCGTCCCCATGGCCATGCTTGAAATTTTGACGAAAATGCAAGGTCATCCATTATCGTTCTTATGTCATTGGGGCTTCATGAATAAGCAAACCAAAGCCCTGGGACACAATAACAAGGATCTTGGCGATGAAAAAGTTTCATTCTGGGTCATAGTCCCCCAAAGCACATTTGAAGACTTTCCACAAAACCTTCAACTTCAGAGGCCATTTACTATATGTTCCGTTGCTCTGAGCGTGAAGTTTGTTCGAAGACTTGCTGCGCAACTTTTAATTTCCTTTCCAACGGTGAAGAGATTACGTCTCTAGCTCTTCTGGTTCCAAAGTTATGGCCGTTTAAAGTTAGAGGTTTTTTTTCTTCAAAACTGCTTTCTCACCCGTCCCCATGGCCATGCTTGAAATTTTGACGAAAATGCAAAGTCATCCATTATCGTTCTTATGTCATTGGGGCTTCATGAATAAGCAAACCAAAGCCCTGGGACACAATAACAAGGATCTTGGCGATGAAAAAGTTTCATTCTGGGTCATAGTCCCCCAAAGCACATTTGAAGACTTTCCACAAAACCTTCAACTTCAGAGGCCATTTACTATGTGTTCCGTTGCTCTGAGCGTGAAGTTTGTTCGAAGACTTGCTGCGCAACTTTTAATTTCCTTTCCAACGGTGAAGAGATTACGTCTCTAGCTCTTCTGGTTCCAAAGTTATGGCCGTTTAAAGTTAGAGGTTTTTTTTCTTCAAAACTGCTTTCTCACCCGTCCCCATGGCCATGCTTGAAATTTTGACGAAAATGCAAGGTCATCCATTATCGTTCTTATGTCATTGGGGCTTCATGAATAAGCAAACCAAAGCCCTGGGACACAATAACAAGGATCTTGGCGATGAAAAAGTTTCATTCTGGGTCATAGTCCCCCAAAGCACATTTGAAGACTTTCCACAAAACCTTCAACTTCAGAGGCCATTTACTATGTGTTCCGTTGCTCTGAGCGTGAAGTTTGTTCGAAGACTTGCTGCGCAACTTTTAATTTCCTTTCCAACGGTGAAGAGATTACGTCTCTAGCTCTTCTGGTTCCAAAGTTATGGCCGTTTAAAGTTAGAGGTTTTTTTTCTTCAAAACTGCTTTCTCACCCGTCCCCATGGCCATGCTTGAAATTTTGACGAAAATGCAAGGTCATCCATTATCGTTCTTATGTCATTGGGGCTTCATGAATAAGCAAACCAAAGCCCTGGGACACAATAACAAGGATCTTGGCGATGAAAAAGTTTCATTCTGGGTCATAGTCCCCCAAAGCACATTTGAAGACTTTCCACAAAACCTTCAACTTCAGAGGCCATTTACTATGTTCCGTTGCTCTGAGCGTGAAGTTTGTTCGAAGACTTGCTGCGCAACTTTTAATTTCCTTTCCAACGGTGAAGAGATTACGTCTCTAGCTCTTCTGGTTCCAAAGTTATGGCCGTTTAAAGTTAGAGGTTTTTTTTCTTCAAAACTGCTTTCTCACCCGTCCCCATGGCCATGCTTGAAATTTTGACGAAAATGCAAGGTCATCCATTATCGTTCTTATGTCATTGGGGCTTCATGAATAAGCAAACCAAAGCCCTGGGACACAATAACAAGGATCTTGGCGATGAAAAAGTTTCATTCTGGGTCATAGTCCCCCAAAGCACATTTGAAGACTTTCCACAAAACCTTCAACTTCAGAGGCCATTTACTATATGTTCCGTTGCTCTGAGCGTGAAGTTTGTTCGAAGACTTGCTGCGCAACTTTTAATTTCCTTTCCAACGGTGAAGAGATTACGTCTCTAGCTCTTCTGGTTCCAAAGTTATGGCCGTTTAAAGTTAGAGGTTTTTTTCTTCAAAACTGCTTTCTCACCCGTCCCCATGGCCATGCTTGAAATTTTGACGAAAATGCAAGGTCATCCATTATCGTTCTTATGTCATTGGGGCTTCATGAATAAGCAAACCAAAGCCCTGGGACACAATAACAAGGATCTTGGCGATGAAAAAGTTTCATTCTGGGTCATAGTCCCCCAAAGCACATTTGAAGACTTTCCACAAAACCTTCAACTTCAGAGGCCATTTACTATGTGTTCCGTTGCTCTGAGCGTGAAGTTTGTTCGAAGACTTGCTGCGCAACTTTTAATTTCCTTTCCAACGGTGAAGAGATTACGTCTCTAGCTCTTCTGGTTCCAAAGTTATGGCCGTTTAAAGTTAGAGGTTTTTTTTCTTCAAAACTGCTTTCTCACCCGTCCCCATGGCCATGCTTGAAATTTTGACGAAAATGCAAGGTCATCCATTATCGTTCTTATGTCATTGGGGCTTCATGAATAAGCAAACCAAAGCCCTGGGACACAATAACAAGGATCTTGGCGATGAAAAAGTTTCATTCTGGGTCATAGTCCCCCAAAGCACATTTGAAGACTTTCCACAAAACCTTCAACTTCAGAGGCCATTTACTATATGTTCCGTTGCTCTGAGCGTGAAGTTTGTTCGAAGACTTGCTGCGCAACTTTTAATTTCCTTTCCAACGGTGAAGAGATTACGTCTCTAGCTCTTCTGGTTCCAAAGTTATGGCCGTTTAAAGTTAGAGGTTTTTTTCTTCAAAACTGCTTTCTCACCCGTCCCCATGGCCATGCTTGAAATTTTGACGAAAATGCAAGGTCATCCATTATCGTTCTTATGTCATTGGGGCTTCATGAATAAGCAAACCAAAGCCCTGGGACACAATAACAAGGATCTTGGCGATGAAAAAGTTTCATTCTGGGTCATAGTCCCCCAAAGCACATTTGAAGACTTTCCACAAAACCTTCAACTTCAGAGGCCATTTACTATGTGTTCCGTTGCTCTGAGCGTGAAGTTTGTTCGAAGACTTGCTGCGCAACTTTTAATTTCCTTTCCAACGGTGAAGAGATTACGTCTCTAGCTCTTCTGGTTCCAAAGTTATGGCCGTTTAAAGTTAGAGGTTTTTTTCTTCAAAACTGCTTTCTCACCCGTCCCCATGGCCATGCTTGAAATTTTGACGAAAATGCAAGGTCATCCATTATCGTTCTTATGTCATTGGGGCTTCATGAATAAGCAAACCAAAGCCCTGGGACACAATAACAAGGATCTTGGCGATGAAAAAGTTTCATTCTGGGTCATAGTCCCCCAAAGCACATTTGAAGACTTTCCACAAAACCTTCAACTTCAGAGGCCATTTACTATGTGTTCCGTTGCTCTGAGCGTGAAGTTTGTTCGAAGACTTGCTGCGCAACTTTTAATTTCCTTTCCAACGGTGAAGAGATTACGTCTCTAGCTCTTCTGGTTCCAAAGTTATGGCCGTTTAAAGTTAGAGGTTTTTTTCTTCAAAACTGCTTTCTCACCCGTCCCCATGGCCATGCTTGAAATTTTGACGAAAATGCAAGGTCATCCATTATCGTTCTTATGTCATTGGGGCTTCATGAATAAGCAAACCAAAGCCCTGGGACACAATAACAAGGATCTTGGCGATGAAAAAGTTTCATTCTGGGTCATAGTCCCCCAAAGCACATTTGAAGACTTTCCACAAAACCTTCAACTTCAGAGGCCATTTACTATGTGTTCCGTTGCTCTGAGCGTGAAGTTTGTTCGAAGACTTGCTGCGCAACTTTTAATTTCCTTTCCAACGGTGAAGAGATTACGTCTCTAGCTCTTCTGGTTCCAAAGTTATGGCCGTTTAAAGTTAGAGGTTTTTTTTCTTCAAAACTGCTTTCTCACCCGTCCCCATGGCCATGCTTGAAATTTTGACGAAAATGCAAGGTCATCCATTATCGTTCTTATGTCATTGGGGCTTCATGAATAAGCAAACCAAAGCCCTGGGACACAATAACAAGGATCTTGGCGATGAAAAAGTTTCATTCTGGGTCATAGTCCCCCAAAGCACATTTGAAGACTTTCCACAAAACCTTCAACTTCAGAGGCCATTTACTATATGTTCCGTTGCTCTGAGCGTGAAGTTTGTTCGAAGACTTGCTGCGCAACTTTTAATTTCCTTTCCAACGGTGAAGAGATTACGTCTCTAGCTCTTCTGGTTCCAAAGTTATGGCCGTTTAAAGTTAGAGGTTTTTTTTCTTCAAAACTGCTTTCTCACCCGTCCCCATGGCCATGCTTGAAATTTTGACGAAAATGCAAGGTCATCCATTATCGTTCTTATGTCATTGGGGCTTCATGAATAAGCAAACCAAAGCCCTGGGACACAATAACAAGGATCTTGGCGATGAAAAAGTTTCATTCTGGGTCATAGTCCCCCAAAGCACATTTGAAGACTTTCCACAAAACCTTCAACTTCAGAGGCCATTTACTATGTGTTCCGTTGCTCTGAGCGTGAAGTTTGTTCGAAGACTTGCTGCGCAACTTTTAATTTCCTTTCCAACGGTGAAGAGATTACGTCTCTAGCTCTTCTGGTTCCAAAGTTATGGCCGTTTAAAGTTAGAGGTTTTTTTCTTCAAAACTGCTTTCTCACCCGTCCCCATGGCCATGCTTGAAATTTTGACGAAAATGCAAAGTCATCCATTATCGTTCTTATGTCATTGGGGCTTCATGAATAAGCAAACCAAAGCCCTGGGACACAATAACAAGGATCTTGGCGATGAAAAAGTTTCATTCTGGGTCATAGTCCCCCAAAGCACATTTGAAGACTTTCCACAAAACCTTCAACTTCAGAGGCCATTTACTATATGTTCCGTTGCTCTGAGCGTGAAGTTTGTTCGAAGACTTGCTGCGCAACTTTTAATTTCCTTTCCAACGGTGAAGAGATTACGTCTCTAGCTCTTCTGGTTCCAAAGTTATGGCCGTTTAAAGTTAGAGGTTTTTTTTCTTCAAAACTGCTTTCTCACCCGTCCCCATGGCCATGCTTGAAATTTTGACGAAAATGCAAGGTCATCCATTATCGTTCTTATGTCATTGGGGCTTCATGAATAAGCAAACCAAAGCCCTGGGACACAATAACAAGGATCTTGGCGATGAAAAAGTTTCATTCTGGGTCATAGTCCCCCAAAGCACATTTGAAGACTTTCCACAAAACCTTCAACTTCAGAGGCCATTTACTATATGTTCCGTTGCTCTGAGCGTGAAGTTTGTTCGAAGACTTGCTGCGCAACTTTTAATTTCCTTTCCAACGGTGAAGAGATTACGTCTCTAGCTCTTCTGGTTCCAAAGTTATGGCCGTTTAAAGTTAGAGGTTTTTTTTCTTCAAAACTGCTTTCTCACCCGTCCCCATGGCCATGCTTGAAATTTTGACGAAAATGCAAGGTCATCCATTATCGTTCTTATGTCATTGGGGCTTCATGAATAAGCAAACCAAAGCCCTGGGACACAATAACAAGGATCTTGGCGATGAAAAAGTTTCATTCTGGGTCATAGTCCCCCAAAGCACATTTGAAGACTTTCCACAAAACCTTCAACTTCAGAGGCCATTTACTATGTGTTCCGTTGCTCTGAGCGTGAAGTTTGTTCGAAGACTTGCTGCGCAACTTTTAATTTCCTTTCCAACGGTGAAGAGATTACGTCTCTAGCTCTTCTGGTTCCAAAGTTATGGCCGTTTAAAGTTAGAGGTTTTTTTCTTCAAAACTGCTTTCTCACCCGTCCCCATGGCCATGCTTGAAATTTTGACGAAAATGCAAGGTCATCCATTATCGTTCTTATGTCATTGGGGCTTCATGAATAAGCAAACCAAAGCCCTGGGACACAATAACAAGGATCTTGGCGATGAAAAAGTTTCATTCTGGGTCATAGTCCCCCAAAGCACATTTGAAGACTTTCCACAAAACCTTCAACTTCAGAGGCCATTTACTCTATGTTCCGTTGCTCTGAGCGTGAAGTTTGTTCGAAGACTTGCTGCGCAACTTTTAATTTCCTTTCCAACGGTGAAGAGATTACGTCTCTAGCTCTTCTGGTTCCAAAGTTATGGCCGTTTAAAGTTAGAGGTTTTTTTTCTTCAAAACTGCTTTCTCACCCGTCCCCATGGCCATGCTTGAAATTTTGACGAAAATGCAAGGTCATCCATTATCGTTCTTATGTCATTGGGGCTTCATGAATAAGCAAACCAAAGCCCTGGGACACAATAACAAGGATCTTGGCGATGAAAAAGTTTCATTCTGGGTCATAGTCCCCCAAAGCACATTTGAAGACTTTCCACAAAACCTTCAACTTCAGAGGCCATTTACTATGTGTTCCGTTGCTCTGAGCGTGAAGTTTGTTCGAAGACTTGCTGCGCAACTTTTAATTTCCTTTCCAACGGTGAAGAGATTACGTCTCTAGCTCTTCTGGTTCCAAAGTTATGGCCGTTTAAAGTTAGAGGTTTTTTTTCTTCAAAACTGCTTTCTCACCCGTCCCCATGGCCATGCTTGAAATTTTGACGAAAATGCAAGGTCATCCATTATCGTTCTTATGTCATTGGGGCTTCATGAATAAGCAAACCAAAGCCCTGGGACACAATAACAAGGATCTTGGCGATGAAAAAGTTTCATTCTGGGTCATAGTCCCCCAAAGCACATTTGAAGACTTTCCACAAAACCTTCAACTTCAGAGGCCATTTACTATGTGTTCCGTTGCTCTGAGCGTGAAGTTTGTTCGAAGACTTGCTGCGCAACTTTTAATTTCCTTTCCAACGGTGAAGAGATTACGTCTCTAGCTCTTCTGGTTCCAAAGTTATGGCCGTTTAAAGTTAGAGGTTTTTTTTCTTCAAAACTGCTTTCTCACCCGTCCCCATGGCCATGCTTGAAATTTTGACGAAAATGCAAGGTCATCCATTATCGTTCTTATGTCATTGGGGCTTCATGAATAAGCAAACCAAAGCCCTGGGACACAATAACAAGGATCTTGGCGATGAAAAAGTTTCATTCTGGGTCATAGTCCCCCAAAGCACATTTGAAGACTTTCCACAAAACCTTCAACTTCAGAGGCCATTTACTATGTGTTCCGTTGCTCTGAGCGTGAAGTTTGTTCGAAGACTTGCTGCGCAACTTTTAATTTCCTTTCCAACGGTGAAGAGATTACGTCTCTAGCTCTTCTGGTTCCAAAGTTATGGCCGTTTAAAGTTAGAGGTTTTTTTTCTTCAAAACTGCTTTCTCACCCGTCCCCATGGCCATGCTTGAAATTTTGACGAAAATGCAAGGTCATCCATTATCGTTCTTATGTCATTGGGGCTTCATGAATAAGCAAACCAAAGCCCTGGGACACAATAACAAGGATCTTGGCGATGAAAAAGTTTCATTCTGGGTCATAGTCCCCCAAAGCACATTTGAAGACTTTCCACAAAACCTTCAACTTCAGAGGCCATTTACTATATGTTCCGTTGCTCTGAGCGTGAAGTTTGTTCGAAGACTTGCTGCGCAACTTTTAATTTCCTTTCCAACGGTGAAGAGATTACGTCTCTAGCTCTTCTGGTTCCAAAGTTATGGCCGTTTAAAGTTAGAGGTTTTTTTTCTTCAAAACTGCTTTCTCACCCGTCCCCATGGCCATGCTTGAAATTTTGACGAAAATGCAAGGTCATCCATTATCGTTCTTATGTCATTGGGGCTTCATGAATAAGCAAACCAAAGCCCTGGGACACAATAACAAGGATCTTGGCGATGAAAAAGTTTCATTCTGGGTCATAGTCCCCCAAAGCACATTTGAAGACTTTCCACAAAACCTTCAACTTCAGAGGCCATTTACTATATGTTCCGTTGCTCTGAGCGTGAAGTTTGTTCGAAGACTTGCTGCGCAACTTTTAATTTCCTTTCCAACGGTGAAGAGATTACGTCTCTAGCTCTTCTGGTTCCAAAGTTATGGCCGTTTAAAGTTAGAGGTTTTTTTTCTTCAAAACTGCTTTCTCACCCGTCCCCATGGCCATGCTTGAAATTTTGACGAAAATGCAAGGTCATCCATTATCGTTCTTATGTCATTGGGGCTTCATGAATAAGCAAACCAAAGCCCTGGGACACAATAACAAGGATCTTGGCGATGAAAAAGTTTCATTCTGGGTCATAGTCCCCCAAAGCACATTTGAAGACTTTCCACAAAACCTTCAACTTCAGAGGCCATTTACTATATGTTCCGTTGCTCTGAGCGTGAAGTTTGTTCGAAGACTTGCTGCGCAACTTTTAATTTCCTTTCCAACGGTGAAGAGATTACGTCTCTAGCTCTTCTGGTTCCAAAGTTATGGCCGTTTAAAGTTAGAGGTTTTTTTTCTTCAAAACTGCTTTCTCACCCGTCCCCATGGCCATGCTTGAAATTTTGACGAAAATGCAAGGTCATCCATTATCGTTCTTATGTCATTGGGGCTTCATGAATAAGCAAACCAAAGCCCTGGGACACAATAACAAGGATCTTGGCGATGAAAAAGTTTCATTCTGGGTCATAGTCCCCCAAAGCACATTTGAAGACTTTCCACAAAACCTTCAACTTCAGAGGCCATTTACTATGTGTTCCGTTGCTCTGAGCGTGAAGTTTGTTCGAAGACTTGCTGCGCAACTTTTAATTTCCTTTCCAACGGTGAAGAGATTACGTCTCTAGCTCTTCTGGTTCCAAAGTTATGGCCGTTTAAAGTTAGAGGTTTTTTTTCTTCAAAACTGCTTTCTCACCCGTCCCCATGGCCATGCTTGAAATTTTGACGAAAATGCAAGGTCATCCATTATCGTTCTTATGTCATTGGGGCTTCATGAATAAGCAAACCAAAGCCCTGGGACACAATAACAAGGATCTTGGCGATGAAAAAGTTTCATTCTGGGTCATAGTCCCCCAAAGCACATTTGAAGACTTTCCACAAAACCTTCAACTTCAGAGGCCATTTACTATATGTTCCGTTGCTCTGAGCGTGAAGTTTGTTCGAAGACTTGCTGCGCAACTTTTAATTTCCTTTCCAACGGTGAAGAGATTACGTCTCTAGCTCTTCTGGTTCCAAAGTTATGGCCGTTTAAAGTTAGAGGTTTTTTTCTTCAAAACTGCTTTCTCACCCGTCCCCATGGCCATGCTTGAAATTTTGACGAAAATGCAAGGTCATCCATTATCGTTCTTATGTCATTGGGGCTTCATGAATAAGCAAACCAAAGCCCTGGGACACAATAACAAGGATCTTGGCGATGAAAAAGTTTCATTCTGGGTCATAGTCCCCCAAAGCACATTTGAAGACTTTCCACAAAACCTTCAACTTCAGAGGCCATTTACTATGTGTTCCGTTGCTCTGAGCGTGAAGTTTGTTCGAAGACTTGCTGCGCAACTTTTAATTTCCTTTCCAACGGTGAAGAGATTACGTCTCTAGCTCTTCTGGTTCCAAAGTTATGGCCGTTTAAAGTTAGAGGTTTTTTTTCTTCAAAACTGCTTTCTCACCCGTCCCCATGGCCATGCTTGAAATTTTGACGAAAATGCAAGGTCATCCATTATCGTTCTTATGTCATTGGGGCTTCATGAATAAGCAAACCAAAGCCCTGGGACACAATAACAAGGATCTTGGCGATGAAAAAGTTTCATTCTGGGTCATAGTCCCCCAAAGCACATTTGAAGACTTTCCACAAAACCTTCAACTTCAGAGGCCATTTACTATGTTCCGTTGCTCTGAGCGTGAAGTTTGTTCGAAGACTTGCTGCGCAACTTTTAATTTCCTTTCCAACGGTGAAGAGATTACGTCTCTAGCTCTTCTGGTTCCAAAGTTATGGCCGTTTAAAGTTAGAGGTTTTTTTTCTTCAAAACTGCTTTCTCACCCGTCCCCATGGCCATGCTTGAAATTTTGACGAAAATGCAAGGTCATCCATTATCGTTCTTATGTCATTGGGGCTTCATGAATAAGCAAACCAAAGCCCTGGGACACAATAACAAGGATCTTGGCGATGAAAAAGTTTCATTCTGGGTCATAGTCCCCCAAAGCACATTTGAAGACTTTCCACAAAACCTTCAACTTCAGAGGCCATTTACTATGTGTTCCGTTGCTCTGAGCGTGAAGTTTGTTCGAAGACTTGCTGCGCAACTTTTAATTTCCTTTCCAACGGTGAAGAGATTACGTCTCTAGCTCTTCTGGTTCCAAAGTTATGGCCGTTTAAAGTTAGAGGTTTTTTTTCTTCAAAACTGCTTTCTCACCCGTCCCCATGGCCATGCTTGAAATTTTGACGAAAATGCAAGGTCATCCATTATCGTTCTTATGTCATTGGGGCTTCATGAATAAGCAAACCAAAGCCCTGGGACACAATAACAAGGATCTTGGCGATGAAAAAGTTTCATTCTGGGTCATAGTCCCCCAAAGCACATTTGAAGACTTTCCACAAAACCTTCAACTTCAGAGGCCATTTACTATGTTCCGTTGCTCTGAGCGTGAAGTTTGTTCGAAGACTTGCTGCGCAACTTTTAATTTCCTTTCCAACGGTGAAGAGATTACGTCTCTAGCTCTTCTGGTTCCAAAGTTATGGCCGTTTAAAGTTAGAGGTTTTTTTTCTTCAAAACTGCTTTCTCACCCGTCCCCATGGCCATGCTTGAAATTTTGACGAAAATGCAAAGTCATCCATTATCGTTCTTATGTCATTGGGGCTTCATGAATAAGCAAACCAAAGCCCTGGGACACAATAACAAGGATCTTGGCGATGAAAAAGTTTCATTCTGGGTCATAGTCCCCCAAAGCACATTTGAAGACTTTCCACAAAACCTTCAACTTCAGAGGCCATTTACTATATGTTCCGTTGCTCTGAGCGTGAAGTTTGTTCGAAGACTTGCTGCGCAACTTTTAATTTCCTTTCCAACGGTGAAGAGATTACGTCTCTAGCTCTTCTGGTTCCAAAGTTATGGCCGTTTAAAGTTAGAGGTTTTTTTCTTCAAAACTGCTTTCTCACCCGTCCCCATGGCCATGCTTGAAATTTTGACGAAAATGCAAAGTCATCCATTATCGTTCTTATGTCATTGGGGCTTCATGAATAAGCAAACCAAAGCCCTGGGACACAATAACAAGGATCTTGGCGATGAAAAAGTTTCATTCTGGGTCATAGTCCCCCAAAGCACATTTGAAGACTTTCCACAAAACCTTCAACTTCAGAGGCCATTTACTATGTTCCGTTGCTCTGAGCGTGAAGTTTGTTCGAAGACTTGCTGCGCAACTTTTAATTTCCTTTCCAACGGTGAAGAGATTACGTCTCTAGCTCTTCTGGTTCCAAAGTTATGGCCGTTTAAAGTTAGAGGTTTTTTTCTTCAAAACTGCTTTCTCACCCGTCCCCATGGCCATGCTTGAAATTTTGACGAAAATGCAAAGTCATCCATTATCGTTCTTATGTCATTGGGGCTTCATGAATAAGCAAACCAAAGCCCTGGGACACAATAACAAGGATCTTGGCGATGAAAAAGTTTCATTCTGGGTCATAGTCCCCCAAAGCACATTTGAAGACTTTCCACAAAACCTTCAACTTCAGAGGCCATTTACTATATGTTCCGTTGCTCTGAGCGTGAAGTTTGTTCGAAGACTTGCTGCGCAACTTTTAATTTCCTTTCCAACGGTGAAGAGATTACGTCTCTAGCTCTTCTGGTTCCAAAGTTATGGCCGTTTAAAGTTAGAGGTTTTTTTCTTCAAAACTGCTTTCTCACCCGTCCCCATGGCCATGCTTGAAATTTTGACGAAAATGCAAGGTCATCCATTATCGTTCTTATGTCATTGGGGCTTCATGAATAAGCAAACCAAAGCCCTGGGACACAATAACAAGGATCTTGGCGATGAAAAAGTTTCATTCTGGGTCATAGTCCCCCAAAGCACATTTGAAGACTTTCCACAAAACCTTCAACTTCAGAGGCCATTTACTATGTTCCGTTGCTCTGAGCGTGAAGTTTGTTCGAAGACTTGCTGCGCAACTTTTAATTTCCTTTCCAACGGTGAAGAGATTACGTCTCTAGCTCTTCTGGTTCCAAAGTTATGGCCGTTTAAAGTTAGAGGTTTTTTTTCTTCAAAACTGCTTTCTCACCCGTCCCCATGGCCATGCTTGAAATTTTGACGAAAATGCAAGGTCATCCATTATCGTTCTTATGTCATTGGGGCTTCATGAATAAGCAAACCAAAGCCCTGGGACACAATAACAAGGATCTTGGCGATGAAAAAGTTTCATTCTGGGTCATAGTCCCCCAAAGCACATTTGAAGACTTTCCACAAAACCTTCAACTTCAGAGGCCATTTACTCTATGTTCCGTTGCTCTGAGCGTGAAGTTTGTTCGAAGACTTGCTGCGCAACTTTTAATTTCCTTTCCAACGGTGAAGAGATTACGTCTCTAGCTCTTCTGGTTCCAAAGTTATGGCCGTTTAAAGTTAGAGGTTTTTTTTCTTCAAAACTGCTTTCTCACCCGTCCCCATGGCCATGCTTGAAATTTTGACGAAAATGCAAAGTCATCCATTATCGTTCTTATGTCATTGGGGCTTCATGAATAAGCAAACCAAAGCCCTGGGACACAATAACAAGGATCTTGGCGATGAAAAAGTTTCATTCTGGGTCATAGTCCCCCAAAGCACATTTGAAGACTTTCCACAAAACCTTCAACTTCAGAGGCCATTTACTATATGTTCCGTTGCTCTGAGCGTGAAGTTTGTTCGAAGACTTGCTGCGCAACTTTTAATTTCCTTTCCAACGGTGAAGAGATTACGTCTCTAGCTCTTCTGGTTCCAAAGTTATGGCCGTTTAAAGTTAGAGGTTTTTTTTCTTCAAAACTGCTTTCTCACCCGTCCCCATGGCCATGCTTGAAATTTTGACGAAAATGCAAAGTCATCCATTATCGTTCTTATGTCATTGGGGCTTCATGAATAAGCAAACCAAAGCCCTGGGACACAATAACAAGGATCTTGGCGATGAAAAAGTTTCATTCTGGGTCATAGTCCCCCAAAGCACATTTGAAGACTTTCCACAAAACCTTCAACTTCAGAGGCCATTTACTCTATGTTCCGTTGCTCTGAGCGTGAAGTTTGTTCGAAGACTTGCTGCGCAACTTTTAATTTCCTTTCCAACGGTGAAGAGATTACGTCTCTAGCTCTTCTGGTTCCAAAGTTATGGCCGTTTAAAGTTAGAGGTTTTTTTCTTCAAAACTGCTTTCTCACCCGTCCCCATGGCCATGCTTGAAATTTTGACGAAAATGCAAGTCATCCATTATCGTTCTTATGTCATTGGGGCTTCATGAATAAGCAAACCAAAGCCCTGGGACACAATAACAAGGATCTTGGCGATGAAAAAGTTTCATTCTGGGTCATAGTCCCCCAAAGCACATTTGAAGACTTTCCACAAAACCTTCAACTTCAGAGGCCATTTACTATATGTTCCGTTGCTCTGAGCGTGAAGTTTGTTCGAAGACTTGCTGCGCAACTTTTAATTTCCTTTCCAACGGTGAAGAGATTACGTCTCTAGCTCTTCTGGTTCCAAAGTTATGGCCGTTTAAAGTTAGAGGTTTTTTTCTTCAAAACTGCTTTCTCACCCGTCCCCATGGCCATGCTTGAAATTTTGACGAAAATGCAAAGTCATCCATTATCGTTCTTATGTCATTGGGGCTTCATGAATAAGCAAACCAAAGCCCTGGGACACAATAACAAGGATCTTGGCGATGAAAAAGTTTCATTCTGGGTCATAGTCCCCCAAAGCACATTTGAAGACTTTCCACAAAACCTTCAACTTCAGAGGCCATTTACTATATGTTCCGTTGCTCTGAGCGTGAAGTTTGTTCGAAGACTTGCTGCGCAACTTTTAATTTCCTTTCCAACGGTGAAGAGATTACGTCTCTAGCTCTTCTGGTTCCAAAGTTATGGCCGTTTAAAGTTAGAGGTTTTTTTCTTCAAAACTGCTTTCTCACCCGTCCCCATGGCCATGCTTGAAATTTTGACGAAAATGCAAAGTCATCCATTATCGTTCTTATGTCATTGGGGCTTCATGAATAAGCAAACCAAAGCCCTGGGACACAATAACAAGGATCTTGGCGATGAAAAAGTTTCATTCTGGGTCATAGTCCCCCAAAGCACATTTGAAGACTTTCCACAAAACCTTCAACTTCAGAGGCCATTTACTCTATGTTCCGTTGCTCTGAGCGTGAAGTTTGTTCGAAGACTTGCTGCGCAACTTTTAATTTCCTTTCCAACGGTGAAGAGATTACGTCTCTAGCTCTTCTGGTTCCAAAGTTATGGCCGTTTAAAGTTAGAGGTTTTTTTCTTCAAAACTGCTTTCTCACCCGTCCCCATGGCCATGCTTGAAATTTTGACGAAAATGCAAAGTCATCCATTATCGTTCTTATGTCATTGGGGCTTCATGAATAAGCAAACCAAAGCCCTGGGACACAATAACAAGGATCTTGGCGATGAAAAAGTTTCATTCTGGGTCATAGTCCCCCAAAGCACATTTGAAGACTTTCCACAAAACCTTCAACTTCAGAGGCCATTTACTATATGTTCCGTTGCTCTGAGCGTGAAGTTTGTTCGAAGACTTGCTGCGCAACTTTTAATTTCCTTTCCAACGGTGAAGAGATTACGTCTCTAGCTCTTCTGGTTCCAAAGTTATGGCCGTTTAAAGTTAGAGGTTTTTTTCTTCAAAACTGCTTTCTCACCCGTCCCCATGGCCATGCTTGAAATTTTGACGAAAATGCAAAGTCATCCATTATCGTTCTTATGTCATTGGGGCTTCATGAATAAGCAAACCAAAGCCCTGGGACACAATAACAAGGATCTTGGCGATGAAAAAGTTTCATTCTGGGTCATAGTCCCCCAAAGCACATTTGAAGACTTTCCACAAAACCTTCAACTTCAGAGGCCATTTACTATATGTTCCGTTGCTCTGAGCGTGAAGTTTGTTCGAAGACTTGCTGCGCAACTTTTAATTTCCTTTCCAACGGTGAAGAGATTACGTCTCTAGCTCTTCTGGTTCCAAAGTTATGGCCGTTTAAAGTTAGAGGTTTTTTTCTTCAAAACTGCTTTCTCACCCGTCCCCATGGCCATGCTTGAAATTTTGACGAAAATGCAAAGTCATCCATTATCGTTCTTATGTCATTGGGGCTTCATGAATAAGCAAACCAAAGCCCTGGGACACAATAACAAGGATCTTGGCGATGAAAAAGTTTCATTCTGGGTCATAGTCCCCCAAAGCACATTTGAAGACTTTCCACAAAACCTTCAACTTCAGAGGCCATTTACTATGTTCCGTTGCTCTGAGCGTGAAGTTTGTTCGAAGACTTGCTGCGCAACTTTTAATTTCCTTTCCAACGGTGAAGAGATTACGTCTCTAGCTCTTCTGGTTCCAAAGTTATGGCCGTTTAAAGTTAGAGGTTTTTTTTCTTCAAAACTGCTTTCTCACCCGTCCCCATGGCCATGCTTGAAATTTTGACGAAAATGCAAAGTCATCCATTATCGTTCTTATGTCATTGGGGCTTCATGAATAAGCAAACCAAAGCCCTGGGACACAATAACAAGGATCTTGGCGATGAAAAAGTTTCATTCTGGGTCATAGTCCCCCAAAGCACATTTGAAGACTTTCCACAAAACCTTCAACTTCAGAGGCCATTTACTATATGTTCCGTTGCTCTGAGCGTGAAGTTTGTTCGAAGACTTGCTGCGCAACTTTTAATTTCCTTTCCAACGGTGAAGAGATTACGTCTCTAGCTCTTCTGGTTCCAAAGTTATGGCCGTTTAAAGTTAGAGGTTTTTTTTCTTCAAAACTGCTTTCTCACCCGTCCCCATGGCCATGCTTGAAATTTTGACGAAAATGCAAAGTCATCCATTATCGTTCTTATGTCATTGGGGCTTCATGAATAAGCAAACCAAAGCCCTGGGACACAATAACAAGGATCTTGGCGATGAAAAAGTTTCATTCTGGGTCATAGTCCCCCAAAGCACATTTGAAGACTTTCCACAAAACCTTCAACTTCAGAGGCCATTTACTATATGTTCCGTTGCTCTGAGCGTGAAGTTTGTTCGAAGACTTGCTGCGCAACTTTTAATTTCCTTTCCAACGGTGAAGAGATTACGTCTCTAGCTCTTCTGGTTCCAAAGTTATGGCCGTTTAAAGTTAGAGGTTTTTTTCTTCAAAACTGCTTTCTCACCCGTCCCCATGGCCATGCTTGAAATTTTGACGAAAATGCAAAGTCATCCATTATCGTTCTTATGTCATTGGGGCTTCATGAATAAGCAAACCAAAGCCCTGGGACACAATAACAAGGATCTTGGCGATGAAAAAGTTTCATTCTGGGTCATAGTCCCCCAAAGCACATTTGAAGACTTTCCACAAAACCTTCAACTTCAGAGGCCATTTACTCTATGTTCCGTTGCTCTGAGCGTGAAGTTTGTTCGAAGACTTGCTGCGCAACTTTTAATTTCCTTTCCAACGGTGAAGAGATTACGTCTCTAGCTCTTCTGGTTCCAAAGTTATGGCCGTTTAAAGTTAGAGGTTTTTTTCTTCAAAACTGCTTTCTCACCCGTCCCCATGGCCATGCTTGAAATTTTGACGAAAATGCAAAGTCATCCATTATCGTTCTTATGTCATTGGGGCTTCATGAATAAGCAAACCAAAGCCCTGGGACACAATAACAAGGATCTTGGCGATGAAAAAGTTTCATTCTGGGTCATAGTCCCCCAAAGCACATTTGAAGACTTTCCACAAAACCTTCAACTTCAGAGGCCATTTACTATATGTTCCGTTGCTCTGAGCGTGAAGTTTGTTCGAAGACTTGCTGCGCAACTTTTAATTTCCTTTCCAACGGTGAAGAGATTACGTCTCTAGCTCTTCTGGTTCCAAAGTTATGGCCGTTTAAAGTTAGAGGTTTTTTTCTTCAAAACTGCTTTCTCACCCGTCCCCATGGCCATGCTTGAAATTTTGACGAAAATGCAAAGTCATCCATTATCGTTCTTATGTCATTGGGGCTTCATGAATAAGCAAACCAAAGCCCTGGGACACAATAACAAGGATCTTGGCGATGAAAAAGTTTCATTCTGGGTCATAGTCCCCCAAAGCACATTTGAAGACTTTCCACAAAACCTTCAACTTCAGAGGCCATTTACTCTATGTTCCGTTGCTCTGAGCGTGAAGTTTGTTCGAAGACTTGCTGCGCAACTTTTAATTTCCTTTCCAACGGTGAAGAGATTACGTCTCTAGCTCTTCTGGTTCCAAAGTTATGGCCGTTTAAAGTTAGAGGTTTTTTTCTTCAAAACTGCTTTCTCACCCGTCCCCATGGCCATGCTTGAAATTTTGACGAAAATGCAAAGTCATCCATTATCGTTCTTATGTCATTGGGGCTTCATGAATAAGCAAACCAAAGCCCTGGGACACAATAACAAGGATCTTGGCGATGAAAAAGTTTCATTCTGGGTCATAGTCCCCCAAAGCACATTTGAAGACTTTCCACAAAACCTTCAACTTCAGAGGCCATTTACTCTATGTTCCGTTGCTCTGAGCGTGAAGTTTGTTCGAAGACTTGCTGCGCAACTTTTAATTTCCTTTCCAACGGTGAAGAGATTACGTCTCTAGCTCTTCTGGTTCCAAAGTTATGGCCGTTTAAAGTTAGAGGTTTTTTTCTTCAAAACTGCTTTCTCACCCGTCCCCATGGCCATGCTTGAAATTTTGACGAAAATGCAAAGTCATCCATTATCGTTCTTATGTCATTGGGGCTTCATGAATAAGCAAACCAAAGCCCTGGGACACAATAACAAGGATCTTGGCGATGAAAAAGTTTCATTCTGGGTCATAGTCCCCCAAAGCACATTTGAAGACTTTCCACAAAACCTTCAACTTCAGAGGCCATTTACTCTATGTTCCGTTGCTCTGAGCGTGAAGTTTGTTCGAAGACTTGCTGCGCAACTTTTAATTTCCTTTCCAACGGTGAAGAGATTACGTCTCTAGCTCTTCTGGTTCCAAAGTTATGGCCGTTTAAAGTTAGAGGTTTTTTTCTTCAAAACTGCTTTCTCACCCGTCCCCATGGCCATGCTTGAAATTTTGACGAAAATGCAAAGTCATCCATTATCGTTCTTATGTCATTGGGGCTTCATGAATAAGCAAACCAAAGCCCTGGGACACAATAACAAGGATCTTGGCGATGAAAAAGTTTCATTCTGGGTCATAGTCCCCCAAAGCACATTTGAAGACTTTCCACAAAACCTTCAACTTCAGAGGCCATTTACTCTATGTTCCGTTGCTCTGAGCGTGAAGTTTGTTCGAAGACTTGCTGCGCAACTTTTAATTTCCTTTCCAACGGTGAAGAGATTACGTCTCTAGCTCTTCTGGTTCCAAAGTTATGGCCGTTTAAAGTTAGAGGTTTTTTTCTTCAAAACTGCTTTCTCACCCGTCCCCATGGCCATGCTTGAAATTTTGACGAAAATGCAAGGTCATCCATTATCGTTCTTATGTCATTGGGGCTTCATGAATAAGCAAACCAAAGCCCTGGGACACAATAACAAGGATCTTGGCGATGAAAAAGTTTCATTCTGGGTCATAGTCCCCCAAAGCACATTTGAAGACTTTCCACAAAACCTTCAACTTCAGAGGCCATTTACTCTATGTTCCGTTGCTCTGAGCGTGAAGTTTGTTCGAAGACTTGCTGCGCAACTTTTAATTTCCTTTCCAACGGTGAAGAGATTACGTCTCTAGCTCTTCTGGTTCCAAAGTTATGGCCGTTTAAAGTTAGAGGTTTTTTTCTTCAAAACTGCTTTCTCACCCGTCCCCATGGCCATGCTTGAAATTTTGACGAAAATGCAAAGTCATCCATTATCGTTCTTATGTCATTGGGGCTTCATGAATAAGCAAACCAAAGCCCTGGGACACAATAACAAGGATCTTGGCGATGAAAAAGTTTCATTCTGGGTCATAGTCCCCCAAAGCACATTTGAAGACTTTCCACAAAACCTTCAACTTCAGAGGCCATTTACTCTATGTTCCGTTGCTCTGAGCGTGAAGTTTGTTCGAAGACTTGCTGCGCAACTTTTAATTTCCTTTCCAACGGTGAAGAGATTACGTCTCTAGCTCTTCTGGTTCCAAAGTTATGGCCGTTTAAAGTTAGAGGTTTTTTTTCTTCAAAACTGCTTTCTCACCCGTCCCCATGGCCATGCTTGAAATTTTGACGAAAATGCAAAGTCATCCATTATCGTTCTTATGTCATTGGGGCTTCATGAATAAGCAAACCAAAGCCCTGGGACACAATAACAAGGATCTTGGCGATGAAAAAGTTTCATTCTGGGTCATAGTCCCCCAAAGCACATTTGAAGACTTTCCACAAAACCTTCAACTTCAGAGGCCATTTACTCTATGTTCCGTTGCTCTGAGCGTGAAGTTTGTTCGAAGACTTGCTGCGCAACTTTTAATTTCCTTTCCAACGGTGAAGAGATTACGTCTCTAGCTCTTCTGGTTCCAAAGTTATGGCCGTTTAAAGTTAGAGGTTTTTTTCTTCAAAACTGCTTTCTCACCCGTCCCCATGGCCATGCTTGAAATTTTGACGAAAATGCAAAGTCATCCATTATCGTTCTTATGTCATTGGGGCTTCATGAATAAGCAAACCAAAGCCCTGGGACACAATAACAAGGATCTTGGCGATGAAAAAGTTTCATTCTGGGTCATAGTCCCCCAAAGCACATTTGAAGACTTTCCACAAAACCTTCAACTTCAGAGGCCATTTACTATATGTTCCGTTGCTCTGAGCGTGAAGTTTGTTCGAAGACTTGCTGCGCAACTTTTAATTTCCTTTCCAACGGTGAAGAGATTACGTCTCTAGCTCTTCTGGTTCCAAAGTTATGGCCGTTTAAAGTTAGAGGTTTTTTTCTTCAAAACTGCTTTCTCACCCGTCCCCATGGCCATGCTTGAAATTTTGACGAAAATGCAAGGTCATCCATTATCGTTCTTATGTCATTGGGGCTTCATGAATAAGCAAACCAAAGCCCTGGGACACAATAACAAGGATCTTGGCGATGAAAAAGTTTCATTCTGGGTCATAGTCCCCCAAAGCACATTTGAAGACTTTCCACAAAACCTTCAACTTCAGAGGCCATTTACTCTATGTTCCGTTGCTCTGAGCGTGAAGTTTGTTCGAAGACTTGCTGCGCAACTTTTAATTTCCTTTCCAACGGTGAAGAGATTACGTCTCTAGCTCTTCTGGTTCCAAAGTTATGGCCGTTTAAAGTTAGAGGTTTTTTTCTTCAAAACTGCTTTCTCACCCGTCCCCATGGCCATGCTTGAAATTTTGACGAAAATGCAAAGTCATCCATTATCGTTCTTATGTCATTGGGGCTTCATGAATAAGCAAACCAAAGCCCTGGGACACAATAACAAGGATCTTGGCGATGAAAAAGTTTCATTCTGGGTCATAGTCCCCCAAAGCACATTTGAAGACTTTCCACAAAACCTTCAACTTCAGAGGCCATTTACTATATGTTCCGTTGCTCTGAGCGTGAAGTTTGTTCGAAGACTTGCTGCGCAACTTTTAATTTCCTTTCCAACGGTGAAGAGATTACGTCTCTAGCTCTTCTGGTTCCAAAGTTATGGCCGTTTAAAGTTAGAGGTTTTTTTCTTCAAAACTGCTTTCTCACCCGTCCCCATGGCCATGCTTGAAATTTTGACGAAAATGCAAAGTCATCCATTATCGTTCTTATGTCATTGGGGCTTCATGAATAAGCAAACCAAAGCCCTGGGACACAATAACAAGGATCTTGGCGATGAAAAAGTTTCATTCTGGGTCATAGTCCCCCAAAGCACATTTGAAGACTTTCCACAAAACCTTCAACTTCAGAGGCCATTTACTATATGTTCCGTTGCTCTGAGCGTGAAGTTTGTTCGAAGACTTGCTGCGCAACTTTTAATTTCCTTTCCAACGGTGAAGAGATTACGTCTCTAGCTCTTCTGGTTCCAAAGTTATGGCCGTTTAAAGTTAGAGGTTTTTTTTCTTCAAAACTGCTTTCTCACCCGTCCCCATGGCCATGCTTGAAATTTTGACGAAAATGCAAAGTCATCCATTATCGTTCTTATGTCATTGGGGCTTCATGAATAAGCAAACCAAAGCCCTGGGACACAATAACAAGGATCTTGGCGATGAAAAAGTTTCATTCTGGGTCATAGTCCCCCAAAGCACATTTGAAGACTTTCCACAAAACCTTCAACTTCAGAGGCCATTTACTCTATGTTCCGTTGCTCTGAGCGTGAAGTTTGTTCGAAGACTTGCTGCGCAACTTTTAATTTCCTTTCCAACGGTGAAGAGATTACGTCTCTAGCTCTTCTGGTTCCAAAGATATGGCCGTTTAAAGTTAGAGGTTTTTTTCTTCAAAACTGCTTTCTCACCCGTCCCCATGGCCATGCTTGAAATTTTGACGAAAATGCAAAGTCATCCATTATCGTTCTTATGTCATTGGGGCTTCATGAATAAGCAAACCAAAGCCCTGGGACACAATAACAAGGATCTTGGCGATGAAAAAGTTTCATTCTGGGTCATAGTCCCCCAAAGCACATTTGAAGACTTTCCACAAAACCTTCAACTTCAGAGGCCATTTACTCTATGTTCCGTTGCTCTGAGCGTGAAGTTTGTTCGAAGACTTGCTGCGCAACTTTTAATTTCCTTTCCAACGGTGAAGAGATTACGTCTCTAGCTCTTCTGGTTCCAAAGTTATGGCCGTTTAAAGTTAGAGGTTTTTTTCTTCAAAACTGCTTACTCACCCGTCCCCATGGCCATGCTTGACATTTTGACGAAAATGCAAAGTCATCCATTATCGTTCTTATGTCATTGGGGCTTCATGAATAAGCAAACCAAAGCCCTGAACACAATAACAAGGATCTTGGCGATGAAAAAGTTTCATTCTGGGTCATAGTCCCCCAAAGCACATTTGAAGACTTTCCACAAAACCTTCAACTTCAGAGGCCATTTACTCTATGTTCCGTTGCTCTGAGCGTGAAGTTTGTTCGAAGACTTGCTGCGCAACTTTTAATTTCCTTTCCAACGGTGAAGAGATTACGTCTCTAGCTCTTCTGGTTCCAAAGTTATGGCCGTTTAAAGTTAGAGGTTTTTTTCTTCAAAACTGCTTTCTCACCCGTCCCCATGGCCATGCTTGACATTTTGACGAAAATGCAAAGTCATCCATTATCGTTCTTATGTCATTGGGGCTTCATGAATAAGCAAACCAAAGCCCTGAACACAATAACAAGGATCTTGGCGATGAAAAAGTTTCATTCTGGGTCATAGTCCCCCAAAGCACATTTGAAGACTTTCCACAAAACCTTCAACTTCAGAGGCCATTTACTCTATGTTCCGTTGCTCTGAGCGTGAAGTTTGTTCGAAGACTTGCTGCGCAACTTTTAATTTCCTTTCCAACGGTGAAGAGATTACGTCTCTAGCTCTTCTGGTTCCAAAGTTATGGCCGTTTAAAGTTAGAGGTTTTTTTCTTCAAAACTGCTTTCTCACCCGTCCCCATGGCCATGCTTGAAATTTTGACGAAAATGCAAAGTCATCCATTATCGTTCTTATGTCATTGGGGCTTCATGAATAAGCAAACCAAAGCCCTGGGACACAATAACAAGGATCTTGGCGATGAAAAAGTTTCATTCTGGGTCATAGTCCCCCAAAGCACATTTGAAGACTTTCCACAAAACCTTCAACTTCAGAGGCCATTTACTCTATGTTCCGTTGCTCTGAGCGTGAAGTTTGTTCGAAGACTTGCTGCGCAACTTTTAATTTCCTTTCCAACGGTGAAGAGATTACGTCTCTAGCTCTTCTGGTTCCAAAGATATGGCCGTTTAAAGTTAGAGGTTTTTTTCTTCAAAACTGCTTTCTCACCCGTCCCCATGGCCATGCTTGAAATTTTGACGAAAATGCAAAGTCATCCATTATCGTTCTTATGTCATTGGGGCTTCATGAATAAGCAAACCAAAGCCCTGGGACACAATAACAAGGATCTTGGCGATGAAAAAGTTTCATTCTGGGTCATAGTCCCCCAAAGCACATTTGAAGACTTTCCACAAAACCTTCAACTTCAGAGGCCATTTACTCTATGTTCCGTTGCTCTGAGCGTGAAGTTTGTTCGAAGACTTGCTGCGCAACTTTTAATTTCCTTTCCAACGGTGAAGAGATTACGTCTCTAGCTCTTCTGGTTCCAAAGTTATGGCCGTTTAAAGTTAGAGGTTTTTTTCTTCAAAACTGCTTCTCACCCGTCCCCATGGCCATGCTTGAAATTTTGACGAAAATGCAAAGTCATCCATTATCGTTCTTATGTCATTGGGGCTTCATGAATAAGCAAACCAAAGCCCTGGGACACAATAACAAGGATCTTGGCGATGAAAAAGTTTCATTCTGGGTCATAGTCCCCCAAAGCACATTTGAAGACTTTCCACAAAACCTTCAACTTCAGAGGCCATTTACTCTATGTTCCGTTGCTCTGAGCGTGAAGTTTGTTCGAAGACTTGCTGCGCAACTTTTAATTTCCTTTCCAACGGTGAAGAGATTACGTCTCTAGCTCTTCTGGTTCCAAAGTTATGGCCGTTTAAAGTTAGAGGTTTTTTTCTTCAAAACTGCTTTCACCCGTCCCCATGGCCATGCTTGAAATTTTGACGAAAATGCAAAGTCATCCATTATCGTTCTTATGTCATTGGGGCTTCATGAATAAGCAAACCAAAGCCCTGGGACACAATAACAAGGATCTTGGCGATGAAAAAGTTTCATTCTGGGTCATAGTCCCCCAAAGCACATTTGAAGACTTTCCACAAAACCTTCAACTTCAGAGGCCATTTACTCTATGTTCCGTTGCTCTGAGCGTGAAGTTTGTTCGAAGACTTGCTGCGCAACTTTTAATTTCCTTTCCAACGGTGAAGAGATTACGTCTCTAGCTCTTCTGGTTCCAAAGATATGGCCGTTTAAAGTTAGAGGTTTTTTTCTTCAAAACTGCTTACTCACCCGTCCCCATGGCCATGCTTGAAATTTTGACGAAAATGCAAAGTCATCCATTATCGTTCTTATGTCATTGGGGCTTCATGAATAAGCAAACCAAAGCCCTGGGACACAATAACAAGGATCTTGGCGATGAAAAAGTTTCATTCTGGGTCATAGTCCCCCAAAGCACATTTGAAGACTTTCCACAAAACCTTCAACTTCAGAGGCCATTTACTCTATGTTCCGTTGCTCTGAGCGTGAAGTTTGTTCGAAGACTTGCTGCGCAACTTTTAATTTCCTTTCCAACGGTGAAGAGATTACGTCTCTAGCTCTTCTGGTTCCAAAGATATGGCCGTTTAAAGTTAGAGGTTTTTTTCTTCAAAACTGCTTTCTCACCCGTCCCCATGGCCATGCTTGAAATTTTGACGAAAATGCAAAGTCATCCATTATCGTTCTTATGTCATTGGGGCTTCATGAATAAGCAAACCAAAGCCCTGGGACACAATAACAAGGATCTTGGCGATGAAAAAGTTTCATTCTGGGTCATAGTCCCCCAAAGCACATTTGAAGACTTTCCACAAAACCTTCAACTTCAGAGGCCATTTACTCTATGTTCCGTTGCTCTGAGCGAGAACTTTGTTCGAAGACTTGCTGCGCAACTTTTAATTTCCTTTCCAACGGTGAAGAGATTACGTCTCTAGCTCTTCTGGTTCCAAAGATATGGCCGTTTAAAGTTAGAGGTTTTTTTCTTCAAAACTGCTTTCTCACCCGTCCCCATGGCCATGCTTGAAATTTTGACGAAAATGCAAAGTCATCCATTATCGTTCTTATGTCATTGGGGCTTCATGAATAAGCAAACCAAAGCCCTGAACACAATAACAAGGATCTTGGCGATGAAAAAGTTTCATTCTGGGTCATAGTCCCCCAAAGCACATTTGAAGACTTTCCACAAAACCTTCAACTTCAGAGGCCATTTACTCTATGTTCCGTTGGCTCTGAGCGTGAAGTTTGTTCGAAGACTTGCTGCGCAACTTTTAATTTCCTTTCCAACGGTGAAGAGATTACGTCTCTAGCTCTTCTGGTTCCAAAGATATGGCCGTTTAAAGTTAGAGGTTTTTTTCTTCAAAACTGCTTACTCACCCGTCCCCATGGCCATGCTTGACATTTTGACGAAAATGCAAAGTCATCCATTATCGTTCTTATGTCATTGGGGCTTCATGAATAAGCAAACCAAAGCCCATGAACACAATAACAAGGATCTTGGCGATGAAAAAGTTTCATTCTGGGTCATAGTCCCCCAAAGCACATTTGAAGACTTTCCACAAAACCTTCAACTTCAGAGGCCATTTACTCTATGTTCCGTTGCTCTGAGCGTGAAGTTTGTTCGAAGACTTGCTGCGCAACTTTTAATTTCCTTTCCAACGGTGAAGAGATTACGTCTCTAGCTCTTCTGGTTCCAAAGATATGGCCGTTTAAAGTTAGAGGTTTTTTTCTTCAAAACTGCTTACTCACCCGTCCCCATGGCCATGCTTGAAATTTTGACGAAAATGCAAAGTCATCCATTATCGTTCTTATGTCATTGGGGCTTCATGAATAAGCAAACCAAAGCCCTGGGACACAATAACAAGGATCTTGGCGATGAAAAAGTTTCATTCTGGGTCATAGTCCCCAAAGCACATTTGAAGACTTTCCACAAAACCTTCAACTTCAGAGGCCATTTACTCTATGTTCCGTTGGTCTGAGCGTGAAGTTTGTTCGAAGACTTGCTGCGCAACTTTTAATTCCTTTCCAACGGTGAAGAGATTACGTCTCTAGCTCTTCTGGTTCCAAAGATATGGCCGTTTAAAGTTAGAGGTTTTTTTTCTTCAAAACTGCTTACTCACCCGTCCCCATGGCCATGCTTGAAATTTTGACGAAAATGCAAAGTCATCCATTATCGTTCTTATGTCATTGGGGCTTCATGAATAAGCAAACCAAAGCCCATGAACACAATAACAAGGATCTTGGCGATGAAAAAGTTTCATTCTGGGTCATAGTCCCCCAAAGCACATTTGAAGACTTTCCACAAAACCTTCAACTTCAGAGGCCATTTACTATGTGTTCCGTTGGTCTGAGCGTGAACTTTGTTCGAAGACTTGCTGCGCAACTTTTAATTTCCTTTCCAACGGTGAAGAGATTACGTCTCTAGCTCTTCTGGTTCCAAAGATATGGCCGTTTAAAGTTAGAGGTTTTTTTCTTCAAAACTGCTTACTCACCCGTCCCCATGGCCATGCTTGACATTTTGACGAAAATGCAAAGTCATCCATTATCGTTCTTATGTCATTGGGGCTTCATGAATAAGCAAACCAAAGCCCATGAACACAATAACAAGGATCTTGGCGATGAAAAAGTTTCATTCTGGGTCATAGTCCCCCAAAGCACATTTGAAGACTTTCCACAAAACCTTCAACTTCAGAGGCCATTTACTCTATGTTCCGTTGGTCTGAGCGTGAAGTTTGTTCGAAGACTTGCTGCGCAACTTTTAATTTCCTTTCCAACGGTGAAGAGATTACGTCTCTAGCTCTTCTGGTTCCAAAGATATGGCCGTTTAAAGTTAGAGGTTTTTTTCTTCAAAACTGCTTACTCACCCGTCCCCATGGCCATGCTTGACATTTTGACGAAAATGCAAAGTCATCCATTATCGTTCTTATGTCATTGGGGCTTCATGAATAAGCAAACCAAAGCCCTGGGACACAATAACAAGGATCTTGGCGATGAAAAAGTTTCATTCTGGGTCATAGTCCCCCAAAGCACATTTGAAGACTTTCCACAAAACCTTCAACTTCAGAGGCCATTTACTCTATGTTCCGTTGGTCTGAGCGTGAAGTTTGTTCGAAGACTTGCTGCGCAACTTTTAATTTCCTTTCCAACGGTGAAGAGATTACGTCTCTAGCTCTTCTGGTTCCAAAGATATGGCCGTTTAAAGTTAGAGGTTTTTTTCTTCAAAACTGCTTACTCACCCGTCCCCATGGCCATGCTTGAATTTTGACGAAAATGCAAAGTCATCCATTATCGTTCTTATGTCATTGGGGCTTCATGAATAAGCAAACCAAAGCCCTGAACACAATAACAAGGATCTTGGCGATGAAAAAGTTTCATTCTGGGTCATAGTCCCCCAAAGCACATTTGAAGACTTTCCACAAAACCTTCAACTTCAGAGGCCATTTACTCTATGTTCCGTTGTCTGAGCGTGAAGTTTGTTCGAAGACTTGCTGCGCAACTTTTAATTTCCTTTCCAACGGTGAAGAGATTACGTCTCTAGCTCTTCTGGTTCCAAAGATATGGCCGTTTAAAGTTAGAGGTTTTTTTCTTCAAAACTGCTTACTCACCCGTCCCCATGGCCATGCTTGAATTTTGACGAAAATGCAAGGTCATCCATTATCGTTCTTATGTCATTGGGGCTTCATGAATAAGCAAACCAAAGCCCTGGAAACAATAACAAGGATCTTGGCGATGAAAAAGTTTCATTCTGGGTCATAGTCCCCCAAAGCACATTTGAAGACTTTCCACAAAACCTTCAACTTCAGAGGCCATTTACTCTATGTTCCGTTGCTCTGAGCGTGAAGTTTGTTCGAAGACTTGCTGCGCAACTTTTAATTTCCTTTCCAACGGTGAAGAGATTACGTCTCTAGCTCTTCTGGTTCCAAAGATATGGCCGTTTAAAGTTAGAGGTTTTTTTCTTCAAAACTGCTTTCTCACCCGTCCCCATGGCCATGCTTGAAATTTTGACGAAAATGCAAAGTCATCCATTATCGTTCTTATGTCATTGGGGCTTCATGAATAAGCAAACCAAAGCCCTGGGAACACAATAACAAGGATCTTGGCGATGAAAAAGTTTCATTCTGGGTCATAGTCCCCCAAAGCACATTTGAAGACTTTCCACAAAACCTTCAACTTCAGAGGCCATTTACTCTATGTTCCGTTGCTCTGAGCGTGAAGTTTGTTCGAAGACTTGCTGCGCAACTTTTAATTTCCTTTCCAACGGTGAAGAGATTACGTCTCTAGCTCTTCTGGTTCCAAAGATATGGCCGTTTAAAGTTAGAGGTTTTTTTCTTCAAAACTGCTTACTCACCCGTCCCCATGGCCATGCTTGAATTTTGACGAAAATGCAAAGTCATCCATTATCGTTCTTATGTCATTGGGGCTTCATGAATAAGCAAACCAAAGCCCTGGACACAATAACAAGGATCTTGGCGATGAAAAAGTTTCATTCTGGGTCATAGTCCCCCAAAGCACATTTGAAGACTTTCCACAAAACCTTCAACTTCAGAGGCCATTTACTATGTTCCGTTGCTCTGAGCGTGAAGTTTGTTCGAAGACTTGCTGCGCAACTTTTAATTTCCTTTCCAACGGTGAAGAGATTACGTCTCTAGCTCTTCTGGTTCCAAAGATATGGCCGTTTAAAGTTAGAGGTTTTTTTCTTCAAAACTGCTTCTCACCCGTCCCCATGGCCATGCTTGAAATTTTGACGAAAATGCAAGGTCATCCATTATCGTTCTTATGTCATTGGGCTTCATGAATAAGCAAACCAAAGCCCTGGAACACAATAACAAGGATCTTGGCGATGAAAAAGTTTCATTCTGGGTCATAGTCCCCCAAAGCACATTTGAAGACTTTCCACAAAACCTTCAACTTCAGAGGCCATTTACTCTATGTTCCGTTGGTCTGAGCGTGAAGTTTGTTCGAAGACTTGCTGCGCAACTTTTAATTTCCTTTCCAACGGTGAAGAGATTACGTCTCTAGCTCTTCTGGTTCCAAAGTTATGGCCGTTTAAAGTTAGAGGTTTTTTTTCTTCAAAACTGCTTACTCACCCGTCCCCATGGCCATGCTTGACATTTGACGAAAATGCAAAGTCATCCATTATCGTTCTTATGTCATTGGGGCTTCATGAATAAGCAAACCAAAGCCCTGGGACACAATAACAAGGATCTTGGCGATGAAAAAGTTTCATTCTGGGTGATAGTCCCCAAAAGCACATTTGAAGACTTTCCACAAAACCTTCAACTTCAGAGGCCATTTACTATGTGTTCCGTTGCTCTGAGCGTGAAGTTTGTTCGAAGACTTGCTGCGCAACTTTTAATTTCCTTTCCAACGGTGAAGAGATTACGTCTCTAGCTCTTCTGGTTCCAAAGATATGGCCGTTTAAAGTTAGAGGTTTTTTTTCTTCAAAACTGCTTACTCACCCGTCCCCATGGCCATGCTTGAAATTTTGACGAAAATGCAAAGTCATCCATTATCGTTCTTATGTCATTGGGGCTTCATGAATAAGCAAACCAAAGCCCTGAACACAATAACAAGGATCTTGGCGATGAAAAAGTTTCATTCTGGGTCATAGTCCCCCAAAGCACATTTGAAGACTTTCCACAAAACCTTCAACTTCAGAGGCCATTTACTCTATGTTCCGTTGGTCTGAGCGTGAAGTTTGTTCGAAGACTTGCTGCGCAACTTTTAATTTCCTTTCCAACGGTGAAGAGATTACGTCTCTAGCTCTTCTGGTTCCAAAGATATGGCCGTTTAAAGTTAGAGGTTTTTTTCTTCAAAACTGCTTACTCACCCGTCCCCATGGCCATGCTTGAATTTTGACGAAAATGCAAAGTCATCCATTATCGTTCTTATGTCATTGGGGCTTCATGAATAAGCAAACCAAAGCCCTGGACACAATAACAAGGATCTTGGCGATGAAAAAGTTTCATTCTGGGTCATAGTCCCCCAAAGCACATTTGAAGACTTTCCACAAAACCTTCAACTTCAGAGGCCATTTACTATGTGTTCCGTTGCTCTGAGCGTGAAGTTTGTTCGAAGACTTGCTGCGCAACTTTTAATTTCCTTTCCAACGGTGAAGAGATTACGTCTCTAGCTCTTCTGGTTCCAAAGATATGGCCGTTTAAAGTTAGAGGTTTTTTTCTTCAAAACTGCTTACTCACCCGTCCCCATGGCCATGCTTGACATTTTGACGAAAATGCAAAGTCATCCATTATCGTTCTTATGTCATTGGGGCTTCATGAATAAGCAAACCAAAGCCCATGGACACAATAACAAGGATCTTGGCGATGAAAAAGTTTCATTCTGGGTCATAGTCCCCCAAAGCACATTTGAAGACTTTCCACAAAACCTTCAACTTCAGAGGCCATTTACTCTGTGTTCCGTTGCTCTGAGCGTGAAGTTTGTTCGAAGACTTGCTGCGCAACTTTTAATTTCCTTTCCAACGGTGAAGAGATTACGTCTCTAGCTCTTCTGGTTCCAAAGATATGGCCGTTTAAAGTTAGAGGTTTTTTTCTTCAAAACTGCTTTCTCACCCGTCCCCATGGCCATGCTTGAAATTTTGACGAAAATGCAAAGTCATCCATTATCGTTCTTATGTCATTGGGGCTTCATGAATAAGCAAACCAAAGCCCTGGGACACAATAACAAGGATCTTGGCGATGAAAAAGTTTCATTCTGGGTCATAGTCCCCCAAAGCACATTTGAAGACTTTCCACAAAACTTCAACTTCAGAGGCCATTTACTCTATGTTCCGTTGGTCTGAGCGTGAAGTTTGTTCGAAGACTTGCTGCGCAACTTTTAATTTCTTTCCAACGGTGAAGAGATTACGTCTCTAGCTCTTCTGGTTCCAAAGATATGGCCGTTTAAAGTTAGAGGTTTTTTTCTTCAAAACTGCTTACTCACCCGTCCCCATGGCCATGCTTGAAATTTTGACGAAAATGCAAAGTCATCCATTATCGTTTTATGTCATTGGGGCTTCATGAATAAGCAAACCAAAGCCCTGGGACACAATAACAAGGATCTTGGCGATGAAAAAGTTTCATTCTGGGTCATAGTCCCCCAAAGCACATTTGAAGACTTTCCACAAAACCTTCAACTTCAGAGGCCATTTACTCTATGTTCCGTTGGTCTGAGCGTGAGAAGTTTGTTCGAAGACTTGCTGCGCAACTTTTAATTTCCTTTCCAACGGTGAAGAGATTACGTCTCTAGCTCTTCTGGTTCCAAAGATATGGCCGTTTAAAGTTAGAGGTTTTTTTCTTCAAAACTGCTTACTCACCCGCCCCCATGGCCATGCTTGACATTTTGACGAAAATGCAAAGTCATCCATTATCGTTCTTATGTCATTGGGGCTTCATGAATAAGCAAACCAAAGCCTGGAACACAATAACAAGGATCTTGGCGATGAAAAAGTTTCATTCTGGGTCATAGTCCCCCAAAGCACATTTGAAGACTTTCCACAAAACCTTCAACTTCAGAGGCCATTTACTCTATGTTCCGTTGCTCTGAGCGTGAAGTTTGTTCGAAGACTTGCTGCGCAACTTTTAATTTCTTTCAACGGTGAAGAGATTACGTCTCTAGCTCTTCTGGTTCCAAAGATATGGCCGTTTAAAGTTAGAGGTTTTTTTTCTTCAAAACTGCTTACTCACCCGTCCCCATGGCCATGCTTGACATTTTGACGAAAATGCAAAGTCATCCATTATCGTTCTTATGTCATTGGGGCTTCATGAATAAGCAAACCAAAGCCCATGAACACAATAACAAGGATCTTGGCGATGAAAAAGTTTCATTCTGGGTCATAGTCCCCCAAAGCACATTTGAAGACTTTCCACAAAACCTTCAACTTCAGAGGCCATTTACTCTATGTTCCGTTTGTCTGAGCGTGAAGTTTGTTCGAAGACTTGCTGCGCAACTTTTAATTTCCTTTCCAACGGTGAAGAGATTACGTCTCTAGCTCTTCTGGTTCCAAAGATATGGCCGTTTAAAGTTAGAGGTTTTTTTCTTCAAAACTGCTTACTCACCCGTCCCCATGGCCATGCTTGACATTTTGACGAAAATGCAAAGTCATCCATTATCGTTCTTATGTCATTGGGGCTTCATGAATAAGCAAACCAAAGCCCATGAACACAATAACAAGGATCTTGGCGATGAAAAAGTTTCATTCTGGGTCATAGTCCCCCAAAGCACATTTGAAGACTTTCCACAAAACCTTCAACTTCAGAGGCCATTTACTCTATGTTCCGTTGTCTGAGCGTGAAGTTTGTTCGAAGACTTGCTGCGCAACTTTTAATTTCCTTTCCAACGGTGAAGAGATTACGTCTCTAGCTCTTCTGGTTCCAAAGATATGGCGTTTAAAGTTAGAGGTTTTTTTTCTTCAAAACTGCTTACTCACCCGTCCCCATGGCCATGCTTGACATTTTGACGAAAATGCAAAGTATCCATTATCGTTCTTATGTCATTGGGGCTTCATGAATAAGCAAACCAAAGCCCTGGGACACAATAACAAGGATCTTGGCGATGAAAAAAGTTTCATTCTGGGTCATAGTCCCCCAAAGCACATTTGAAGACTTTCCACAAAACCTTCAACTTCAGAGGCCATTTACTCTATGTTCCGTTGGTCTGAGCGTGAAGTTTGTTCGAAGACTTGCTGCGCAACTTTTAATTTCCTTTCCAACGGTGAAGAGATTACGTCTCTAGCTCTTCTGGTTCCAAAGATATGGCCGTTTAAAGTTAGAGGTTTTTTTCTTCAAAACTGCTTATACACCCGTCCCCATGGCCATGCTTGACATTTTGACGAAAATGCAAAGTCATCCATTATCGTTCTTATGTCATTGGGGCTTCATGAATAAGCAAACCAAAGCCCATGAACACAATAACAAGGATCTTGGCGATGAAAAAGTTTCATTCTGGGTCATAGTCCCCCAAAGCACATTTGAAGACTTTCCACAAAACCTTCAACTTCAGAGGCCATTTACTCTATGTTCCGTTGTCTGAGCGGTGAAGTTTGTTCGAAGACTTGCTGCGCAACTTTTAATTTCCTTTCCAACGGTGAAGAGATTACGTCTCTAGCTCTTCTGGTTCCAAAGATATGGCCGTTTAAAGTTAGAGGTTTTTTTTTCTTCAAACTGCTTACTCACCCGTCCCATGGCCATGCTTGACATTTTGACGAAAATGCAAAGTCATCCATTATCGTTCTTATGTCATTGGGGCTTCATGAATAAGCAAACCAAAGCCCATGAACACAATAACAAGGATCTTGGCGATGAAAAAGTTTCATTCTGGGTCATAGTCCCCAAAGCACATTTGAAGACTTTCCACAAAACCTTCAACTTCAGAGGCCATTTACTCTATGTTCCGTTGCTCTGAGCGAGAACTTTGTTCGAAGACTTGCTGCGCAACTTTTAATTTCCTTTCCAACGGTGAAGAGATTACGTCTCTAGCTTTCTGGTTCCAAAGATATGGCCGTTTAAAGTTAGAGGTTTTTTTTCTTCAAAACTGCTTACTCACCCGTCCCCATGGCCATGCTTGACATTTTGACGAAAATGCAAAGTCATCCATTATCGTTCTTATGTCATTGGGGCTTCATGAATAAGCAAACCAAAGCCAATGAACACAATAACAAGGCTCTAAGCGATGAAAAAGTTCCATTCTGGGTCATAGTCCCCCAAAGCACATTTGAAGACTTTCCACAAAACCTTCAATTCAGAGGCCATTTTTACTCTATGTTCCGTGGTCTCTGAGCGTGAAGTTTGTTCGAAGACTTGCTGCGCAACTTTTAATTTCCTTTCCAACGGTGAAGAGATTACGTCTCTAGCTCTTCTGGTTCCAAAGTATGGCCGTTTAAAGTTAGAGGTTTTTTTCTTCAAAATGCTTACTCACCGTCCCCCCCATGGCCATGCTTGAAATTTGACGAAAATGCAAGGTCATCATTATCGTTCTTATGTCATTGGGGCTTCTTGAATAAGCAAACCAAAGCCCTGGGACACAATAACAAGGATCTTGGCGATGAAAAAGTTCCATTCTGGGTCATAGTCCCCCAAAGCACATTTGAAGACTTTCCACAAAACCTTCAACTTCAGAGGCCATTTACTCATGTTCCGTTGCTCTGAGCGTGAAGTTTGTTCGAAGACTTGCTGCGCAACTTTTAATTCCTTTCCAACGGTGAAGAGATTACGTCTCTAGCTCTTCTGGTTCCAAAGATATGGCCGTTTAAAGTTAGAGGTTTTTTCTTCAAAACTGCTTTCTCACCCGTCCCCATGGCCATGCTTGAAATTTTGACGAAAATGCAAAGTCATCCATTATCGTTCTATGTCATGGAGGCTTCATGAATAAGCAACCAAAGCCCTGAACACAATAACAAGGATCTTGGCGATGAAAAAGTTCCATTCTGGGTCATAGTCCCCCAAAGCACATTTGAAGACTTTCCACAAAACCTTCAACTTCAGAGGCCATTTACTCTATGTTCCGTTGGCTGAGCGTGAAGTTGTTCGAAGACTTGCTGCGCAACTTTTAATTTCCTTTCCAACGGTGAAGAGATTACGTCTCTAGCTCTTTCTGGTTCCAAAGATATGGCCGTTTAAAGTTAGAGTTTTTTTTTTTCAAAACTGCTTACTCACCCGTCCCCATGGCCATGCTTGAATTTTGACGAAAATGCAAAGGTCATCCATTATCGTTCTTATGTCATTGGGGCTTCATGAATAAGCAAACCAAAGCCCTGGGACACAATAACAAGGATCTTGGCGATGAAAAAGTTTCATTCTGGGTCATAGTCCCCCAAAGCACATTTGAAGACTTTCCACAAAACCTTCAACTTCAGAGGCCATTTACTATGTTCCGTTGCTCTGAGCGTGAAGTTTGTTCGAAGACTTGCTGCGCAACTTTTAATTTCCTTTCCAACGGTGAAGAGATTACGTCTCTAGCTCTTCTGGTTCCAAAGATATGGCCGTTTAAAGTTAGAGGTTTTTTCTTCAAAACTGCTTACTCACCCGTCCCCATGGCCATGCTTGAAAATTTGACGAAAATGCAAAGTCATCCATTATCGTTCTTATGTCATTGGGGCTTCATGAATAAGCAAACCAAAGCCATGGACACAATAACAAGGATCTTGGCGATGAGAAAAGTTCATTCTGGGTCATAGTCCCCAAAGCACATTTGAAGACTTTCCACAAAACCTTCAACTTCAGAGGCCATTTACTCTATGTTCCGTTGGTCTGAGCGTGAAGTTTGTTCGAAGACTGCTGCGCAACTTTTAATTTCCTTTCCAACGGTGAAGAGATTACGTCTCTAGCTCTTCTGGTTCCAAAGATATGGCCGTTAAAGTTAGAGGTTTTTTTCTTAAAAACTGCTTACTCACCCGTCCCCATGGCCATGCTTGACATTTTGACGAAAATGCAAAGTCATCCATTATCGTTCTTTTGTCATTGGGGCTTCATGAATAAGCAAACCAAAGCCATGGGACACAATAACAAGGATCTTGGCGATGAAAAAGTTTCATTCTGGGTCATAGTCCCCCAAAGCACATTTGAAGACTTTCCACAAAACCTTCAACTTCAGAGGCCATTTACTCTTGTTCGTTGGTCTGAGCGTGAAGTTTGTTCGAAGACTTGCTGCGCAACTTTTAATTCCTTTCCAACGGTGAAGAGTACGTCTCTAGCTCTTCTGGTTCCAAAGATATGGCCGTTTAAAGTTAGAGGTTTTTTTTCTTCAAAACTGCTTACTCACCCGTCCCCATGGCCATGCTTGACATTTTGACGAAAATGCAAAGTCATCCATTATCGTTCTTATTCATGGGGCTTCATGAATAAGCAAAACAAAGCCCATGAACACAATACAAGGATCTTGGCGATGAAAAAAGTTTCATTCTGGGTCATAGTCCCCCAAAGCACATTTGAAGACTTTCCACAAAACCTTCAACTTCAGAGGCCATTTACTCTAGTTCCGTTGGTCTGAGCGTGAAGTTTGTTCGAAGACTTGCTGCGCAATTTTAATTTCCTTTCCAACGGTGAAGAGATTACGTCTCTAGCTCTTCGGTTCCAAAGATATGGCCGTTTAAAGTTAAAGGTTTTTTTTTCTTCAAAACTGCTTACTCACCCGTCCCCATGGCCATGCTTGACATTTTGACGAAAATGCAAAGTCATCCATTATCGTTTATATGTCATTGGGGCTTCATGAATAAGCAAACCAAAGCCCTGAAAACAATAACAAGGATCTTGGCGATGAAAAAGTTTCATTCTGGGTCATAGTCCCCAAAGCACACTTGAAGACTTTCCACAAAACCTCAACTTCAGAGGCCATTTACTCTATGTTCCGTTGCT
>NW_024427793.1:0-63415 GCF_017562075.2 Anopheles merus
AAGGTTATTTAATGTTTGGTGTCCTACGTTTTTAATTTAACTACCAGTTTAATGAATTATCGAATAATATACATAGTTCATATTAAGTACTGACATTCAAGTTACGTTGAAAAAAAAAAAACAAAACAAAGTATGTACGGTGTATGTGTGTATGTATGTAAGTAACAAAGGTGTATGTGGATATTCAAATACATCATTAACTTCCACATTATGTGTAATATTCGTGAAAGATGAGAAAGTCAGTCAGAATTGGTTCCATAGTGATCGTGGTCGATTAACGCACAACCCCATTGCAGGCCTAAACCCAATAACTAATACTCTGGTCGTCATGTTGCCATGGAAGTCTGTCAAACTTTTCCACGCTTCGGCAGCTTTCCCGCATATGGGACAGGATGAAGCGCTCGGTCGCCCATGGGAGCTGGAAGGTAATTGATGTTAGAAGGGAGAGGTGCGAGACGTGAACCGAAAATCGAATTTCGCCAAAAACTGAAGTGGGCACTCACACTCAACCACTCCACCACCACCATCACCTTCTCGTTCTGCTCGGTGTGACTGGCGCAATGGGATGCATGCTAAAAAAACCTCATCAATTCTAACCTCAACCATCACCTCGAACCGTCCTGGTCCGGTCCACCTCTCAAGCTAACAACCTTTCCCTTACGTAAAAAAAGAAGAAAATAAACTAAAACCGAAACCCAGACACACGTACGGACGCGCTAGAATACGAATATACCCGCGTATATTAAATTTCTGCTTCAAAGTCCTTTACTCTGAGACAGGCAGTGGACCTGTGAAGCACAACACCCTTTCCCTACCGTTTTTGGCTCACTCTTCTAACCCGGGCAGACAAGGCGCGCGAGCTTTGTAGAAACTGCGGCAAAGGTTTTCCACGCTCACACACCACACCGGTCGGTGTACCGTACCCTGGTTGCTTATGTATTTGTATGTGTACGTGAGTGTGAGGCCTATTTGCTTGCGTACACATTGCGCCCGGGTTGCGTTTAAATTGCACTCGCAAAATAGAAGGGAAAAGCCAACCAGTTTCCACCCAATCAAGAAGGGATATCGGAACCCAAAGCATCGTTGGCGCGGGACGGAAATGGCAGATGGTGGTGTCGGCGGTTACGGCGGGGATCAGGTCGGAAGAACAGAAAAGGACACCATTGATTTGTGTGTTGTGCTGGAATCCGAAATCAGGCAAACAGCAGCAAACGGACTTGCATGCGTAATGGTGTGCGTAAACAAAGCGCAAATACAGCGTCATTATGTGCGTGATGGGGGAGTGAAATGGAATGAATGGGTGAGTGGGGCGAGAGGGGGGAGAGGAGGAGTGGGTTGTTGAGTGAAGGCGGCAGTGTGGTCCTTACCATAACACCCTGCAGCTCGTGATGCTTTATATAGAATGCTGTGGGAAAATCGAAATCGTTCGAACGTTTGTGTGGATATGGACGGTGGGTGGGGATGGTTGGACCTGTATTTGATAGAAAATCCTTCACAATGCGGCGTTGCAAATTCGACCAGCGCACGTTTCCGGTCGCACTGGCCGCGATATCACGTAGTGCAACGGAGCAGCAGACATTCGAGTGATGTTAAGGCGAATGTGGATGAAAAAAACGCTTGTAGGGTTTGAACGGAAACAAGAACAACAAAACTGTCACAAAAATACTACGATTTTCGAATTTTACTTAAAATAAGATAGTTTGTAATTGATTCCTTGATTGTCATTATATGAACCCGATTGTTCGGCCTTGAAGCCTCGGTAAGACAAAGAAAAACACACACAAAGTGACTCTAAATCAGTTCACTTTCCTCGCTCTTTTACATATTGCTTGCTCAATTTGTGATATCAGAGACAAAATTTTACGTTTTCGCTAACTCTAAAAGCACATAGAAGCTTAGGCTCCGGATTCATGATTGCATGTGTAGGTGGCAATGCAACGGGCTTAGCATGGTGCGGTGCATAAAATGCGTATACGATGATGCTGTCCATACTGGCCAAACGCTAAAACGACGATGACGCGAACATGCATGAAATTGATTGCATGCATGCTTAATTAATACGGTCGCCTTCCGGTTGTTGTTTCGCACGATGCTGATGATGGCAAGCAGCAAAAGAGTCAAGCGACGATTTTTTCCGAGGCGCCGCGGGTTTGGAGTACATTGGGGAAGGAAGCAAGAAGAGGATGATATATTTTCCTTCTTACTGTGTATGTCCGTAGCTTGTTACGCTATCCGTAGTTGGATAGTCTGCTTGCTTTCGATCAGTTGGTCCTAGCATCTAAAAACCGGCAAATGCGCGTTATGTACAGGGTTAATTAATTTGAATTTCGCCAGGCACATGCATAAATATAAGGAATTTAAAAAAAAAATCTTTCGAACAATATCGGCAGTAATTGAGTCGAGGGTTTAACGCGAATAGCTATTAATCGTTTCTGCCGATGCCATTTATTTGATGCAATGATTCTCGGTGTTTATATTACTTAAATTATATTTTTAATATTTGTATGTGCAATCCTTAACTGTAGCTCCTTGTTTTAACATTCCATTTACAGTCGCTTTGGAGGAGGAACGAAACAACAGTCCCAACAATGGTGGCGGCGGTAGTGAACGGGGGGAACATCTTAACCCAAAACAACGACATCAGATGAAGCAGCGAGAACTGTTCTTGTCGCGCCAAGTCGAAACACTTCCCGCCACCCAGATACGGGGAAGGTGTTCCGTAACGCTGCTGAACGAAGAGGAATCATTGCTCAGTTACTTGAACAAAGACGTGAGTAGTAGTAAAGGATCGATTTCCAAACCGGCGACATTATGAAACTGGTGATCGAGTAAATCCGACGTGTTGTTGGTCAATGTTAGGCTGAACTTAGTGCGGTTTACCTACTGTTTAATTTCCTTTATCTCGCTCTTGCAGGACACGTTTTTTTACTGCCTCGTATTCGATCCGACTCAGAAAACGTTGCTAGCGGATAAGGGTGAAATTCGTGTCGGTGCTCGTTATCAGACAGATCTGCAGCAAATGCTGAAACCAGGCGAAAAGGATGAACGCAACCTAGAGGAATTGGAGACGCTTGTTTGGACGCCGCAGCATTCGCTTACCGACAAGAAGATCGATCAGTTTCTGGTAGTTTCGCGTTCGGTAGGCACCTTTGCGAGGGCGCTCGACTGTACCAGCTCTGTCAAGCAACCGTCCCTGCATATGTCCGCTGCAGCTGCAAGCCGTGATATTACCTTGGTGAGTGGGGAGCGATGAACATCCTCCTGGTAGCTTGCGAAATATCACCCTAGTCGCTTACCGTATTCGACGTTTTATAATCCGCAGTTTCATGCTATGGACACACTCCACAAACACAACTATTCGATAGAGACTGCAATGTGTTCGCTGGTTCCATCGAGTGGGCCTGTTCTTTGCCGGGACGAGATGGAGGAATGGAGCGCCTCTGAGGCGAACCTGTTCGAAGATGCGCTCGATAAGTACGGCAAGGACTTCAACGATATCAGAAACGACTTTGTGAGTAAATGGCAGTAAAGTACCTTTTGAGGATTTTCTATCATTCCCCCTCCCCCCTGTCTCTGTATCTGTGAGTTAAGTAGCGAGCTTGTGACCAGTATCTGGTAGACAATGGTCACAATTGGCTGAAGAATAGTGTATCGTGTGTGTGGGCATGCTGCAAATGGTTGTTAAAAAATAGTAACGATTACTTTCTTTGATTGTTATTTCAGCTGCCGTGGAAGACGTTAAAAAGCATAGTGGAATACTACTACATGTGGAAAACGACGGATCGCTACGTGCAGCAGAAACGTGTGAAGGCGGTCGAAGCGGAATCCAAGTTGAAGCAGGTCTACATTCCGAACTACACCAAACCGAGCCCGGCATTGATAACAAACAACAACAAGGGCATATTGAATGGAAATTCTAATGGGGGCAGCGTGGACATGATGATTTATAGCAGTACCAAGGCATGTGAATCTTGTGCTACTATGGCTTCGCCACAGGTACGAATTAAATAGGAAAATGTGTATGAGCGGGGTGTTGTAACCCACTGCATTAACCGGCATTTTGTTTCCCTACTACTAGTGGTACTCCTGGGGTCCAGTGCACCTCAACAATCGGCTGTGTCAGAACTGTTGGACCTATTGGAAGCGTTACGGAGGCCTTAAGGTTGCATCTAGGCTAGCGGACAACGGGGAGGTCGATCCGGTGGCCACGATCAACACCAGTAGCAGCAATGCTTCACCAGTTTCGCTGAAGAAGCGTAACACCGGGAGCGATATTGACGACGATCTAACAATAGTGGCTAGTTCCGGTCCTATTGGAGGGCTTGGAGGTGCGACCGTGGCCACCGCATCCCCGGGCGGTTTAAGTAACCATCGACCGCACAGGTATGTGTGCCGAAGAAGAAGAAGAAGAAGAAGAAAAACGACATTTGAACCCGTTCCATTTGTGCTTCGTCATCATTTCAGCCCTTCCTTTAAATGTTCGATTGTGAACTGTGGTAAGGAGTTTAAACTGAAGGCCCACCTCGCTAGGCACTACGCACAAGCACACGGCATACAGATACGATCTGGTTCACCTCGGCCTATAATGAAAACTCGAACTGCATTCTATTTGCACACGACTCTAACGACGCGGTTGTCACGGCGGTTATGTCGTCACATAATACGTTCGAAGAAGGCGGCCCGTCAACCGTCTTACGCGATCAACATTGCCAGCGTGAAGCAAGAGTGTAAGTAATACAATCCATCCCGAAAAAACAGGTACCATCGGTAACTGTGTAACATGTAAATCACACTTGCAGTTGCTAACGCCGAAGCTGGGAAAAGTGCATCGGACATCCGTCGGTTGCTTACGTTCCGCAAGAAGGATCGCGGCAGCGTGACACAGATTGCAAACAGACTTGGAAACCCGGGCGTTAGTGTTAACGAATGGTTGGTATTGACACCGAAAGAAAACATGCCCAAGCCAGATGTGGTAGCTTTTCCGAAACCACCGAAAGCTCCGGACGGCACACTGTTGTACGACCGGATACCAAATAAGGGTGAAGAGGCTGGCAAGCCACCGAATGCGGTCACCTCGCCGGCGGCGGGTATTCTGGGTGGCGCAGCAACAATTCCGGGAACGGTGGGTGGTGCGTTGAGCGGTAAATTAGCTCCGTTGGTCGGGTCCGGGGGACTAGCGGTAACGCCGATTGTAGTCAGTGGTACAAACAGCAACTCCGTTGGGACTGCTTGCTCTGCTGTGACTGGAAGCGGAAGCACGGGTAGTACAGGTGTGGCTACCGGGACGATCGCTAATAGTGGTATGCCAGCGATAAATCTACATGCAAGCGCTATGTCGACTAGCAGTCCACCGCGCGGGCCGACCCCAACAGGGAGTTCATCTGTGGCGACGTCATTGAAACGACGTCCGTACGAAGATGCAAATGGTATCGATGGTAAGAATGTGTTTTTTTTTGTTGTTTTTTTTTTTTAAATATTAACCTTACTCTAAAACGTAAAATAATCTATTATTTTAGCTACTGTGGCACCGCCGGCTAAGCGGCCTAACAAAGATCCCAGACCGTCACATCGGCCAACTCCCGAACAATATGCGGCTATGATTGCAGCTGCTCAATCCGCTGGACAACCTCTTCCTCGACATCATGTAAGTCGAAAAACCAAACAAACTCGTGAGAGTGAAATGAGAACAGCATTTAAACTTGTTTTATGATCATAATCCCTTACAGATGAATGGAAAACCAAAAATTGCCCAGATGGCTCGAACTGGTTCGGGACGAAAACAGGTGATCAGCTGGAACGATGCTCCGGATGATGTGTTCTACCGTTCCACCAAAGCTGGGCGGTATGTATTGTTTTTTTTTCGTAGAACATAACCCCTTATATCTTTCTAAGCACAATCCGATTGGACATGTTTGATTATCTATATATTTAATTCATTTTCGACAGTAAACTACGGCGGGAAATTCCAATAGTAGAGTTGCGTCGTGCAGCACGAAAACCTTGGCGAAATTTGCATCCCAAGTACTCGACGATCGTGGCAGCCCTCTTGCCAGTGGCGTCTGTGACACCTAGTCTGCCGGCGCAGCTCACAGCCCAGCTGGGTCACGCGGCACAACTAGCTGCGGCGAGTGCTGTACAACATCCCACCTCAGCGAATCTAAATCTCAACCTAGCGGCGGCAGCAGCCCTGGCAGGAGTTCATCCACTGTCAGCGGCCTCGACTCTTGCTCTCAGCGGAACGCTGGGAGCAACGGGAGGCACTGTTATATCGTCAGTGGGAGGCGTACCTTCACTGTCTGGAGGATCCACCGGAACGTCGCTAGTGTCTTCCGGCGCGACTGGTCTAACGAACAGTAGCAGTAGTAACAACAATAGTGGTAATAGCAGCAGTAGCGGAGGTGGAGGTAGTGGTGCTAGTGTGGTCGCTACCGACAGCAATAAAAATGATCTGCAGGTTGTAATCTTAGACTGACCCGAACCGCCGAAGAACATGCACTTTTCCCAGCAACAGCATCACCACCATCTTCATCAGCATCATCACCAACAGCAACAGCAACAGCAACAACAGCCACAGCTACAGCAACAGCACCACCGTCAGCAACAGTCCAATTCACAACGGCACTCGCATCAGCAGTATCATTCCCACCTTCACCTACCACATCCCCAGACCACTCAGCAAGGAATGCAGCAGCAACAGCCACAGCATCTACATGAGCCAAATTTGCGCCACTACAATAGTTCCCAACTACAGCAACATCAATTACATCAACAGCAGCAACAGCAACTGCTGCTTCAGCATCAGCAATATCAACAGCATCATCAACAGCATTCTTCGCAACTGGCGCCACCGATATCACACCACAGCAACTATCATCAACATAGTCATCTTTTACAACGACAACAGAACCAATCTCAACAACAACCGCCACATCCTTACACGATGGAAGCACTGCTCAATTAATAAGCTAAACACAGAAATGAATATGACGATGGCAATGAATGCTGTTAACAGGGAAGCAAACTCAGCTTTGGAATGTTTGTAATTCCTTGGCATGTGATTGAAAATTTCAAAGAGATCAGATTGTCAGATTTTGTCAGATATGGCTCTGCATGTTTTGCAAGAATCGTTGTGTTGTACAAACAGAAGCTAAACACACTCACTGGCTAGTGTGTGGCGCTGGTGACAGATAAGGACGTACCATTTTGTTTCAATTGGTTCGTGTGTAAAATCTATCTTTTGAGTAGGTTTAGTTTTTAAAACCGGAAAAGACTAAGAGGATACTGACAGCTACAAACTAGCGACATCTAGCAACATACACAACAAACGAAATGGAAGGGATCATACACGTAAGCGTTAGGAAGCAAAGCAAATAGAAGCCACAGCAGAAAAGTAAGAATTAGTTAGAATGAAAAAAAACACAAAAATGACGCTAAAAGAAAATAATGGGGTCTTTGGAAGGGAAGAAAGAAAGCAGTTTAGTGACGATGGTAGAGCAGGAGGAGGATGCTCTTAATTTTAGTTGATAATGAAATGATCTAAATAAGATGGACGACATAGAAGTAAATAAATCAGTTAATAGAAGCATTACGAAGGACTGGACAGAGGGAATGAATTAACATGGACCACCCACCGGACACACGGAAAGGGTCCGCAGATCCACTCGCCTCCCCCCCCCCCATACAGATCCATCTACAGTTTCTAGTAGATGCGTGTAGCATGCAGGCTAGGGCTAGAAGCCACGGAAAAGGGCAATGAAGCGATGGAGATAAACACCGTACTGGCGTACTCATGCACAAGTGCATGATCGGAACGGAGACAAAGCTGCAACAAAATATAAAACAAAAAAATAATATTACAACTAGTGACGAATATGAACGTAAAGTGAAAGTACGTAAACAAACAGTTCGGTTAATGTCTCGAAATACACACATTTACATACCTTTGCACAGTAGTAGCAGACTATCTTATGGCCGATCTGCGGTATGGTATGATGAAAGAAATAGTCTCAAGAGCTGAGCTACATATGACCGAACTTCTTTAAGGAGGGAAGAATGTGTATATGGAAAGAATAACTCAAAAACTAGTGAGTGAGACACCGCGTATTGTCAAAATGGTAGAATGATACCTTTCGAACGGTTGATAATAGCGCGCTCAAAGATTGCTACGCATGCATGCGTTATTAAACATGCAGTTAGAGCTTCTTCCTTCTGAGTTTCCAACCGAGGAGAAACACCCAACCCAAATTTTAGCCATGCATGATGGACGATCAGCGATTAGAGGAGCATTGTGAGGGTGGTGTGAAGAGCATTCATTTTAAAATTCGGTTAAAATTAACGTATAATGTGTTGAAACACCAAACAAATGAACAATTGCAGCGATGGCTAAAAGTATGGGATTGACTATCCATCGCTGTCTAATTAGTACGAAGGCAACAGAAAGGCAAACAACGCTCTATGCTAGGGTGTCTTTTCCCATTCCATAAGATAATGGCAAAGGAAAGGAAGGAAATAACTACACATCCAAAGCTTTTATTTTAAACCTCTCTAAAACATAGCATACAATCCAAACAGGCAACAGTTTGTTCGGGAATGGAAACTCAATGGGAGAACACGAAACAACAAACCACATGGATGCTTTTTTTAGTTTAAAGATTGAAGCTATAAGGAAACAACGGTAGCATCCAATTAACAATAAAAAGAAAAGAAACATAATATTGTAAAGGCAGGTAACTCATAGTTTGCGCGGCATTAAAATATTCTTTTTTTCTTTTCCCTTTCTTTCCCTTTTTTATGGTTGAATTTGAGCCCCGACCTTAAATTAAAGATCATAATTTAGGTTACTCATTCATTCTTTACTACTCACCCTTTTATTTTCAGAATTTAGAACTACCATGCCGAATAAAGACTGAGTAGCAAAACGAAATGATAAAAGAATAGAATGTAGGGGAAGCGCATAATAAGGTGGATGCTGCCGTATGCCTGGTAGATGGGGAATGGAATGAAATATGCTTCGATGTGCTATGTACGTTATATTTATGCTTCGTAATTTGTTTCGAATTATGTAACCTAACAGTATCATCCTTTATCTTCTTTAGTTTGTTTTCCTTCGCCATGTGGTTCATCGAAACATCGTCCCGCAAGTAAGAAACCTTTCCATCTACAGTTCATTCAATTTATACAATTTATACGACATAGACAATGCTCGTTATGAATTTTTACCGAAGCAGTGGCTATATGTTCTACTTTCACTTCTATATTGTTTTACTATCAATTAATTATCAATTTATTATACACAACACTTTTGCGATGGCCACACATTTTTCGTGTAGAGTGAAGGTGGTGATGTGTAGTAAATAACATGCCGAATAACAGAGAAGTTTATTGCGTTGAGCAAGTAATTTAGTAAATCAAAGTACCAATCCTTAAAAAAGATTTTTCTTGTAAAAATGATAAAATACTAACAGCTTGTAACAGGATGACTAGTAGGTCGAGGAGGCTGTTTTGTGTTAATTGAAGATGGATCGAATGCGTGGCCAGATAGAAAGAAAAAGAGTATAAGTATTAGAAAGTGCGTATCGCATTAGGCAGAAGGGCATGCAAATGACTGCCTGTTCCTATGTCGTGGAACAGTAAAGAAAACGGAAGAGAGATATAAAGTGTGCAGTTGTAACATTGAAGGCAGTGAACGCTATGTGCGAAGGGCAAACAAGCACAGCAACGGTTCTGTGGCTCCCTGGTGGGATCTGCTGCACGACCCGCGTGAGAATAACTGTCGATTGTCGAATGGTTTAAAGGTGCATAAGAAAACATTTTCCCTACATGATAAAAAGACATATAAAATGCAATTACTTCTGTTGTGCTTTGAAATATATTATTGAGAAAGTGGTATTTCCGCATTTGTTCAAATTCACCAGCGCTGTTCCGCGTTTGCTTAAAATCGCCAGTGTTGTACCAGTGTCGCAAGAGGTATGAAATTTTGATTGCAAAAAATGCCTCATCTGTTGAAGTCCTTTTCGGGGTTGAAAATTTAAAAAAAGCTTTTCATTCCCTTTATCCTTTTTCCCACCAGTACAATCACTTAGAATGGGAATTGAAGCGCGCAACGGCTACAACATTTGAATGCATTTCAAAAAGCTGTATCAACCTTGGGCTCGTTGACAATGTGGCAAAGTAATGAACGACTAATTGTAAATCAATCCAATTCGGGCAACAAACTACAGGCGGTCCCCGAAATACACGGTTAATGGGGACCGAAAACGGCCGCAAAATACCGCATATCCCTAATTTCCGCGTAAGTCGAATCTCGTGATTTCCAGCCAAAATATCATTTATATGTCAATAATTTTGGAAGTAGAAGGAGGTTTTGGCCACATAATTAAATATTTGATATAGTTCTGACTGAATGTAACAGTTTTAAACCGGTACGTGTATTTTCGGCCTAAGAGGTACTGTGTATCTATGGGACTACCTGTACTGCAGTTTGTGAGCTCGCGAACGCTCCAATTCGGTGCGATTTTCAAGTCTCTATAAAAAAAAGAAAAAAAAAAGGTGCGATTTTCTCTCGCTGGCAAGCGTTTTTTTTAAAGTGTTTCGAGGGGTTTTGAGAGTTCAAGATGGCCGCCAAAAAGCTGGCGCTGGCTACGACTGTGTTGGTGGACAAAATTACATGACCAAAATATTAAATACACTCCGCTACTCCCTCCACCTCTCCCTCATTGACCCCACGGGCTCCTTCATTTAATTGATGTGCCATATCAGCATCTTCGCTCCGTCATCTCACTTACTCATACACGTGTTCTGCTATTGCTTCAGCTGATCCGGTGGTGGCATTTTATGTACTGTCTGCACATAAACTGTTTTATGTACAGGGAACTGGGGGCCTTGAGGCGCTGAGGGCATCTGATAAAGCCGGTAATTAACTATTAACGGCTCCTCCTTCCACATTGTCTATTTCCATTGTCCTTCCACACATACGGGGCCAAGTATCCTTCTGAGCATCTTCCTCTCGAACGCGGCTAAGAGGGTTTCGTCAGATTTGGACAGTGTCCATGTCTCAGAGGCGTATGTGAGTACCGGAACTATATAGGTACTATATAGTCCCAGCTTCGTCCGTCGCGACAGGTTCTTTGAAGTGAACTGTGTTGTGAGCTAACCTGGCCCGAACTCATTCACGGCGGTAGCTCACGGAAGACAGCAAATGGTCATCCGTCAATGTATGCGTGTGATCGATCCGGGGGTCATCGGTTGCGCGGTCACGGACGTTGACCGCCAAACACCAGCGCGCACTGAAGAACTAGCAATCAGCAAGGAAGCGTCCTCAGAACCAACACCAAGTGTAACAAAGAAGAAGCTGAATATACGTTATTAAATTTATTAGCAACGCGTGACTTTTATTCGACCACCTCCGCGATCGAAAAAACATAAAAAACTGATTCTTCAGGCTGTAGAAAGACCGGTTGGCAGCCAGCATTCTTGCGCGCAACTCAGCTTCCATGCTATTGTCGTTGCTGACCTTTGACACAAGATAGGTGAATTGTGGGACGACTTCAAAAGTGCGTTCACCTATCTGTACGTCACGCCTACGTAGATTCTGATTATTTATTGGTAGGCCCGCTGATGTTGCCACCATCAGTTTGGTCTTTGCCTCATTTATCTGCAATTCGAGGTTCTCTGCCTCCTGCTCGATCCCTTGGTAGGCTTCTGCTACATAGGAGAGCCGCATACCAATGATGTCTGGTAATATTTGTTTTAGTTTATTTAATATTTAAATTCTATTAACTATTATATTCTATTATTATTAAATATTATTCTAACTATTTTCCAATTCTTTGGTGGCTCATTCACCGTTGTGTTCACACGGTAAAGAAGGTTGTCAACCGTTCTCCATGGCTGCCTCCTTCCACCTTTGTCTGTAAAGGATGGGTAGAGAAAATGTGCGAGAAGCAACGATTTTTGTACGTCAAAAACTCTCACTATGTTCTACGGGCGGCACATCATGCAAAACAAATTGTTGGCTTTAAGTAAAGTGCTCCTGAGAGATTGTAAATATTTCTACAAATAAAACTCTACATTACGCTGGTCAGTCCGTTCGTTATCAGTTAAAGGACAAACGGCTTATCTTCGATCGATCGATCCTCGCCTATCGTTAACACGCAACTCCCACTCGTTTCATGTTTACATTTTCGTTATCAAGCAACCATCGGGTGTCACTTTGCTGACGTTCAGAAACAAAATTCCAGGTGAATAACATTAACGCGTTTGAGTGCGTGGCTCATTCAGGAAGAGTTTTTTTTTGTTCACATCGTTACGTCCAGCATCCTCGATATTCGTGCAAAAGTTTATCACGTTTCGTTGAGGTAGTGATAACGTGGAGTTTGTGCCTGTTTGCCATCTGTGATTACGGGGCGCAATGTCTTCTCCGATCAGCTCGTCCTCGGAATACAACAGTGCGCTGGATCAGACGTTCAACTCTACGCTTGATTCGGACAAGTTAAATAATTCCGACCTGAGCAATAGTGGTAGGTAGTAAATGGTTTGTCTGGTGCTCCTATGTAATTTCCAAACTAAATCTTCCCCCTATGGCCGCAGATATCGAAAACGTGAATCTGACTGGTGACTGGAATGAGGCACTTCGAGCCAAACAGAAGAAAAATGCAAAAGATTCTACACTGCAGTTACTGGACAGTTTGCGCAACAACAATCTTGACCAGATGGGCGACACGATAGGAGACACAACCGCACTGAACAGCACCGCCAGCACGCTCAGCCTGGATCTGAGCGCTGCCGGTGAGCTGTCTGATACGATCAACAATGTGACGTTATCGTTCGTGAGCTCCTCGGAGGAGGATGGCGAGGTGCTGACGGCTAGTACGCCCCGAGCTCCCGATGTCAGTGTTAACATGTCGCAGTCCGACACGTCCACCACGACGACCCAGGGCGAGAAGGATTCTCGCGACACAACGGCTAACGTATCGCAGCTGCCAGTAGAAAGTGGAAGCGATTCGGCGATTCCACTGTACGCGACACTGGAGGAGTTTGACCGAAATCTTCCAGAGACAGTAACACTGCTAACGAAGCCGGACGGTACGAAGGTGTACTTGGTTGGAACGGCTCATTTTAGCGAAAGCTCGCAGCGGGACGTTTCGCTGGTGATGCGAAACGTACGTCCACACGTATTAATGCTAGAGCTGTGCCCGTCCCGTGTGCATATTTTAAAGTACGACGAGAAAACGCTGCTGGAGGAAGCGAAAGATATGAACGTGGCCAAAATGCGTCAGATCATCCGGACGAATGGTATGGTCAATGGCATATTCTACATTCTGCTGTTAAACATGAACGCTAAGTTCACCAAGAAGCTAGGCATGGCGCCGGGCGGAGAGTTTCGGTGCGCGGTCAAGGAGGCTCAGCAGATCCCGAACTGCGTCATACAGCTTGGCGACCGCGAGATCAAAGTGACGCTGCACCGTGCCCTGCGTGGCCTGTCCCTGTGGCAAACGATCAAGTTACTTCCGAAGCTGCTGTTCATCGATGACGACATTAGTATCGAGGAGGTGGAGCAATGCAAGCGGAAGGACCTGCTCGAGGAGATAATGCTCGAAATGGCCGGCGAGTATCCCGCCTTCGGGCGAGTGTTCATCCACGAGCGTGATCTCTACCTGTGCCATTCGTTGCAGCTGGCCGCGCGGCCGCAGATCAACCCGGTCGACGGACATTCCGAGCCGATACGAGTGGTGGGAGTAGTGGGTATTGGCCACGCAGCCGGCATCGCCAAGCACTGGGGCAAGGTTGAGATCAGCAACATTGAGTCGATCATAACGATTCCACCGGCCAGCTTTGGGCATCGTATGGTGAAGTACACCGTCAAGTATGGCTTGCTCGGGCTCGCGGCATACGGTGTGTTCCGATTCGCTCGGCCCCGGTTCGAGCGACTTTTCCTATGATTCATTTTCGGATTTCTTGGCAAAACGTCGTGAGGCTAATTATGCGATGGTCACAGCACAGAATCAAACTATACATATTAATCGAGTGTAGGCGCGTGGGAGGTGGTGGTGCGAGTAGATGAAAGGAAGTTCAATATCTCTTCTCGCTAAATGCACCAAAAGACTTTACCTTATCTTTTTTACCAGCATTCCAGGGAGTTAAAATCAGAACTGACGCACAATCTAACGCAAGGTGCCAGAGAGATGCGAGGGAGATAAAGTTTAGAAAATAAAGCCACAGTTATCAGTTCCACATCAGTTTGAGGTACCATTTATTGAAAGCTCTAAATGTTGAGCAACCAGGAAATGTCGTCTTCCATCGTTACCTCCTGCTTAACGCTAACTGTTTGCACCTCTTCGTCGTTCTGTTGCTTCTTCCGTTTCGGTGAAGGTGGTTCTTGTTTGACTGGTACTATTTCCAAAGCATTTTCCTCCACGGGAGGGGGCTCTTTTCGCTTCTTGGACTTAGAGGGAGTTCCGACAGCTGGCGCTGGTTTCACCGATACAGTTTGTTCGCCAGTACCTGCTGTTCGAGCTTTGTCTGCTGTTTGCGGAGATTGGTTGCTGACCACTAGGGGCGTATTTTTGTACAATAGTTCGGCCTTCTGCTGAGCTAACGCGAGCTGCTTCCGGACGCGTTTAGGTAATGCTAAATACTCTTTAAAATCGTAGCCGAGCAGAGGATGCCGCTCGCGAAGCTCTTCCGGATAGGGTACAGTAACATCGCTGACATTACTCGCGTCTTGCAGTACTGGTTCGGCCAGCGGAGGCAGCGCTTCATGGATGCGCACAAACCCGACCGGTACGAAGGATTTTACGCGTGTCCCAGACTGCAGGCCCATTACCCGCTCGTTCCTGTTGTACTGTACGTGTGCCTCGAGCGGAACGGAACAGTTTTTGATGGTGGAACGCGGAGCCGTAAGGTTGAGTTTCTTGTTCATCAGTTCGGCTTTGACGTCAACGCTGGCAGGGCATTGAATGATCCACGTTTCTTCGTCCGGATTGGTTAGATCGATGTCTACAAACGATTGTGACAGTGGCAGAGGCTTAATGCGCGGACGCTCTTTGAAGTACTGTTGCAGTTGCAGTTCCAGATCGCTCGGTATGAGCCGTTGCTTGCACAGTGCTGCTACAACTTCCTTCGTTTGGGTAGAGCCTTCTGCACCGTTATCCGGCTCATCGTCGTTGTCGTCGCCGTCTGGCTCCCTGGGCGGTACGGTGACATCGGGTTCCCAGTTTTCTTCTGAACTCAAGAATTCAACCCATTAGTCAATTGATAGATGGAGTGCATGAAAGGGCCATGCTTTTTACGGATGGTTTCTTACCGATTTTAATATCTACTCCGCTTTTACGCTTTTTAGTAGCTACCGAAGCCATGGTGCAAAATTCCACAACATGCGGCACGTTTTCTTTCGCCCGATTATCGCGCTGTCTGTCAATGTTTTGTGTTGCGATTGGTGACACTGACGTTTGCCCGGCGCAGTGTTGCCAGTTTCTGAAGAAAATCCATACACCTTGCCTTAAGATACCTTTTTGCAAAGGCGTTTGTTTGTGCTGTGCTGCAGTTGTTTCGCTTCTGAATTCAACATATTTTGTATCCCGGACACAAAAGGGTAAAAGTAAGGCTCAGCCCTCTACGTTACATAGGAGAAGCGTTACATGCCTTGAAACATTCCCAAGCAACATTTTTATTATAGTTTTGTCCACGCGACCAGATTCTATTTTTCGAATAAAAAATATTTAAAACTACGATGAAAATAAAAGTTTTATGTTTTAAGATTAACCAATATCAAGGAAATTTAATTCTGAAACATAAGTTATATACAAAGTTTATGAAAAATAGTCAATAAAAGTTCTAAAAACTCATGAAGCTTTAATTGGAGTAACATTTCCAAAAGCAGAAAATAAAATAATATGTAAAACATATGTAATTAAGTTAAATATATGACATGTATTTATTATCTATGAAATCTACGTTTCTGGCCATTTTAAATCATAATTACATTTAGTTTAAAGGCACTATTATAAAGGCCGTCTCATGCCGGTCTCATGGTACAGTCGTCAACTCGTACGACTTAACAACATGCCCGTCATGGGTTCAAGCCCCAAACAGACCGTGCCGCCATACGTAGGACTGACTATCCTGCTATGGGGGGAAATCAATAAGTCACTGAAAGCCAACCCCACAAATGGGCTGGCAGGCCTTGAGCCGGTTTCGGTTGTTGAGCCAAAGAAAAAAAAAAAATTATAAAGGCGATGAATTAGGTTTATAAATAAATTTGCACATTGATTATAATTTCAATATAATAGTTCTACACCAATAGTGGGCTAAGAAATGTATAAGCATTTTAATATTTAAATTGTTTTAAAAGTAATTCTTAAATTAAATAACATTAATGAATATCAAATATAGTAAGGTAATAGTCATAATTTGTTTTTATTTTAATGAATCATCAATTAATCTAAACCTTATGAACGATTGCTGAACATTCATTAGATTTCGATTATTAGACATTGTTATCAATCAATTTGCTCATCCACGACGGTTAAAACAGGCGTTCAAAAAAATGCTGCTTGGGTTTGTGGTAAACTGGCGTTACGCGTAACGCTAGCGTAACGTAGAGGGCTAAGCCTTACTTTTACCCACAAAAGAACGACACTAAGTCGGAATGGTAAGGAATGCTGTAACTATTTTCTCTTTTCATGAAGTAGTATATGAATGTAAACACCATCAAGTGTGGTTTGTCAGCGGATTTCCCGAATACACAAAAAAAAAAAACTATTTTGTAAGTGTGTTGTACTTTCACCGTTATGTGGTACTTTCTATGTTTAAATGCTGATGCTGCTGCAAACAACGAAACACAATCGTTTGCAAACAAAAAATGTCATTAGAACAGCACACTATGGCTGAGACAACGTACAAGCAACAGAAGTAAAAATAACCAAAACACATTGCGTCACTGGCATGAAACAAAGCTGCCGGCTCAGCAGACCCGTAGCGTAGAACGTAAACCACCGGTTCCGGGGTGTTTTGCAAAGCGCGTTTTTTTTTTATACAGCGCTAACCCCGACTCGCAAATGAAAAAAAATCCTTCTCCCCCCCCCCCCCCCCATCGAAGAAGTCGCGCGAAAACCGGTGGTGCTAGATCGCGCTTGATCGCGCTCACTCGTTGTTTAACCGGCTCACTGCGCGGAGGTGATCGTATTGTTGCGCGAAGTTGGCTTATCTTGGAACACAGTTCGCCTAGCACCACCTGCCCCGGTCCAGCCCAACCTAGCCCAGCCCATATTGCGACGTCGAACGGAAGCGTGGCTTTAGTGACTTGAACGGGTGAAGATGAGATGAACGCTTAGTCATTGATGCGTTTGAGTTTGTTTACTACTTATTTTTGTGCTACCTCTTGAATTGTCTGGATTATTCTATAGTGTACCAAGTTCGCCGGAATATTAACTCATCCTCTTCAACCAAAGGTAAGTTTTTAGTTTTTAATGCTAATATAGTTCTAATGTGTATAAGAGAGGGGAAGGAGTACACAGCCGTGTCCGTGGTCACAGCTCTTGAACTGCCCCTAAACCGTACGATCAAAAGGGAACAGGAAGGGTGTGTGTGATGGTGAATGATAATAACTATTATTTAAACACACGTTGATCACATACCACTTTTTCTCGTCAAGGTCCTTGCCATTTCTTAACTGCTGGTGATGGATCTTTATGAGCAGTGGTTACCTGTGTGCGCAATAAAACTGTATGCCCTTTGATCCCTGGATACAGGCAAACACAGTTGAGGTTCGATGATGTAGTATAAAGTATAAGACCGCTAACCTTTAGCAATTGCCATATAATTGTTTCTCTGCAGTGTATTGTACAGACACAATAGCATTAAAAGAATACGCTTAAAGGAAAAATAGGTAACATTTCCTTATCCCATTTGCCTTTAGGCTGATGTAATAAATCAACATCACGTTGAAATGGAAAATTCTTCCTACATCTCCATTTTGTGTCTAATTGCCCCTTCGGTTAATTAGTTCTTACGAGGAGTATCTAAGAAAGACTTAGAGATGTCCAATTAATTCTTGTTTTTATTGCATTTCTTCGAATCATACATCAAAGCACATGCATGGTGCAATAGAGAGACAATAAGAGGGATAGAGAGAAAGAGAGGAGAGAAGAGAAAAAGTTCAACCTTTTTGTACACCTTCTGTCAATCCATCAAAGAAGGCTACGGACAAAACAGTATGATCACTTGCGGTTATGATCGTTGACGGGGACACACTGCATCCCTACCCTTTCGGCGTTATCCGCCCGATTAGGGGTGCATTTGGTGCGGGCAGTGGTTGCTGTGGCCCCATCGCACAGGTCTATCGATTACAGCGCCTGTATCGAGAAACCTTCAAGGACTGGTTTCTCTCCCCCGGAACACATTTCGTTCTAATGCATGTCGGGTGGTGCGGCCCGTTGATTACACCCTGCACAAGAAGGCAATTTGCCACCCGCTTGATCGTGCTGCTCAGGATGATGGTAATGATGCTGATGATGATTATGATGATGTGAACGGGAATGTCCGTGTGTGTAGGCTTCAAGTGCATCGAAAATGCAGGCCAAGCGAAACTTGCGCTTTCATGTGCAGTTTGCATACGCACTGGGACGGATTGCGCAAGCATGGGACCAACAACGGTTATTTGCCCTTTGAACGCTACGCAACCTTGAAACGAGCGCGAATCCCTCCTGGGATCGAGGAGGTGTGTGTGTGTGTCTGTCTGTCTGTCCGACCTACCGGGTGTCTCCGGCGAAAGATACACATAGACAAAGAGCGTGATGCATCTCTTGGATATGAGGCGCTGTTTTGCGCTGTTGTTGAGCAATGTGGTCCGTCCCACCTGCCTTTCCACCTTAATCTGCACATGGTTGCAGTGATGCACCTGGTAGGGTTGATCGATGCACCGCTTGACCATGAGCCGAAGGTAGTTTCACGATTTGCATTTCTTGTGGTGTATTATTTTCAGTACCGTTGAAAGCTTTACCTATAAAGCATCCATTGAAGCTGCGTCAATTGTTCGCAGCGTGTTGAAAAAAATGTAATATCAATGGAAGAAACGTTCACTGCCCCAATTGTATGTTATATTTGCTGCTCCGTTTCAGATCAAAATTGCCAATAGTCGCATCTGCATGCTTCTACTCTATCGCGTGTGAGAAAGTAATGGCATTGTATCTAAAACCACCTTTGTAATCTTCGTCACACCCTACATAACTAATGTTGATGAAGCATTTTCTATGTCACTGAACTGTCCTATCAAGTATTCAGTTTGATTATTCCAAGACAAGGTTTATCGTCAAAAGATGCCGGAACTTTCCTTGAACGGTTTCGGTGACACGGGGATACTACAACATGCCAGATGAGAATGGTTTTTGGAAACCGGTTCATGAAATGTAGCAGAGTTTTTTGAATACGAAAGTAGAATACCGCGAACGTATGTGTGTGTGTGTGTGTGCGTGCACCCGCGAAGATTACATACATTTGAATATTCAAATTTCATAAGAACATCCCACCGCGTGAGCCGCGTGCGATTGGGGGTCACGAAATACTTATAACCTGAACACAATCATTCACCCCGGAAGTGGTTCGATTCTACACATTTCGTCTGCCAATATATACTGGATCAGGTGGTTTTGTGTGTGTGCTATTTTCCCATTTTTTTTAAAGGTTAGGGAAGATTAAGAAGAAGAATATTAATCATCTGTTTAGGCGATCGTACCGTGAACAGTGATAGTGATCCTTTTATAGTGCTCCGAAGTGTGACGCGCATGTTGGAGTTAGATTGATTCTTTTATGATTAGGAATAATAATATCAATAAGAATTATAATATGAGGACGTGTGTCGTGATTTCGCTTCCGGAAGATTAACTACATAAATTATTAATAACTATGCTTAACGAGAGTAAAATCAACATTAAATCATATTTTGCTCTTTGTTGGAACCTATTGATTTCCACTATTGACTCTTATTGCATGCACACAATTCAAGTGCTACTACTAAAATTCGAAGAGATGACAGGTTCGTTGTCATACAGAAAAAAAACTTCATAAATTACAAAACGTTTAAAGCTGTTTTTTTCTGATCCGCTGATATGTAACGGAAAAAGGAGGAGATCCGTGTTATTAGGTTTTGTATGCATCTATCTCTAGGATCTAACTTCTTGGATAGGACTTCCAATCTTCTTGAATGATTTTCCTTTTAAATAAAACGATCGGGAACTTGTTCATATCTAGTTTTCTTGGTTAAAGCCTTTTTTTGATGGAAAAATATGGAACCACCCAACTCAAAGGATGCAATCAAATGCCATAAAAATTCTAACTGTTCTAACAAAAACGCACGGAGTAAGCTAACATATTTGGGTTGAGTATATGGGAATGTACTGTTTGAAGGCAAACTTACCATGCAGCGTATTAATCTAATGCAATTAATCTAAAGCAAATGCAACTATAGTGAAAGATTCGTACTGCTGCAATCGATCATTGGGCGGCAGAAAGTCTTTTCTCCTTCCACTTCGGCTTAGTTTGAATGCGAACAATATTCAATTAGTACCATACCCCAATAGGAATGCCTAACAACTATCGAACAAAGTCCCTGCTTCCCCCATCGAATTTAGCAACCAACCAAACGGCAAATCTCCAGTGTCTGTTGCAATACCCGCGGCGTGCGGCTTTTGTTTGTTCGATGGTTGAGCAAACAACACCCCGGTGTGTTGTGTTTGTGCAGTGTAGGACAGATTGAGAAGAGTTCTTCTGGTCGCCAGATCGAATTGTTGTTGCAACACGTGCAAAACGGACAGTCTCCGGTGGTGGTACACATTGACATTACCACATTGCTGAATGGAAAATGGTTGAATCACCACCCCGCCAAGAGAGTGCAACTGCCGCGGGTATGATTGGTGTGTTGGTGTGTGCAGATTTCAGCAAAAACAAGAAACAATATGTATTCCACATCATCATCATCCTGGCCACTTCTTGGTCCACGCGACGACCACGCGTTGTTGAACACACGTTGAGTCGAGCAGATTGATTTGTGACGCCAGTGGTTAAAGCTTGCGCAACGGTGGTTGTATGTGTACGGTGGTGGTGGAATGATGTCTGGATGTGGGGAAGGGACTTTTTTTTAACAGCGGTACCGATTAATCCTGAAACCATGATCACTGCCGTCGCCCAGTGACCTACATTAAGGGTGAGCTGAACATAAAAAAGGATTCCGTCGCAAAGTGATCGTGACCGTCGCGTGTGCAGCCGTATATTATATATATTTGCCCGTATTGCGCGTTACTCGCTGAAGATCCTTTTGAACTTGCGCCAAAAACCTGTTGGTAGTGCGCAAGTGTCCTTTAGTGTACTTGTTTACGTGTGCCATCGACACGCTCTTAGCGTCTTCGCACATTCGCTTTCGTTTGGGATTTGGGAAGTGGAGAGAGAAAAAGCCGAATTGTTGCGCCGGACTGCTTCGCTCCCGGTTTGGGGAAAGGAAAGCAGGGTTTGGCCAAGCCGCGCAAACTGGTCTCCCGGTGACATTGAACTGTTGGTGGTGGTGGTGTCGTGGAGTGGAGTCGTGGAGTCGTCGGGAACTCGGATTGCTGTTTTGGTGTGGAAATTCGCATCAGTCGGCTATTTGGGGTCGAATTAGATGGATTGGATTAAAATGTGCGTAATTTCTTATGGTGAGATTATGATGAATAAGTTTTGATGCTTTTTGTTGATTATGTGAAGATGAAAATGTGCTAAAAGCAGCTAAATATAAGCTACAATCTCTTAGGGCTCTTGTACAAGTCGGAACACGTGGACATATCTAGTCGATCGATGTTAGGTGGTGTGTTATGCCGAGTTTATAACGCATACCACTGAAAAAAAAATGAAAGTAAAGTTTTGTGGTAAAAGTTAGCCGTGTCGAGTTTCTGCGGTACAGTTTCAATCACGGGACATTGGTTTGTTGTGGAGGCAACGGTGAACGATTATACAACCATTGTCGGCTAAATATTGAGCTAATAGGTCGCCCACGGGCAAAACGAAACTAGACCTAGTTTAGTGACGGTCTAAAAGTGTACCGTCGAATATTGCGTGGGTAAGATATTGCAAGATTGTATCACAATACTATCGACTTTGTATGGATGAAGTTTGCCGCTATTATATTATTATTTATTTCGATATTCTTTCTCCTTGTTGCGGTTTAGAAAAGTTGTACCATTGTTCACTAATGTTAAGGACATTCCTTTTTCCACAGGACGAAAACAACACACACACAATGAAGAAAGGTACGAAAGCCATCACGAAAGCGGACGCGTACCGCTTCACGCTGTCGGACGAGTTGCGCCTAATCGCCAAAGAGGAGCTGCGCGAAACGCAAGCCACACGCGACCATGCGCTTCAGATGCTGCGCGAATGGGCTGAAAAGAATCCTCGCATCGTCAAGATTCGTATGGGTGAGTTCAGTTTGTGAGAGTCTCTCGTCAAACGCAACTTACTTACTTAACCCCCCCCCCCCCCTCTTCCCGTTGCGCCTGTTGCAGATGCAAACTTCTTCCTTAAGTTTCTGCGCGCGAAAAAGTTCCAAATTCCGGTCGTACAGGAAAACATCGAACGGTACGTACTGCTGAAGAATGCGTTTGAGGGCGCGTTTAAAAATCTCGACTGCCGGCTGCCCAAGATGGCCAAGCTGATCGACCAAGGGTAAGTGAGCCTCAAGCTTCCTGTATGAATGTGCTCATTTCCATGTTGCCGCGTACGTTTCAGCTATATGTTTGCCTTGCCGGAGCGCGATCGTGAAGGGCGACGGGTGATCTTCTACCGACCAGGCGTGTTCGATCTGCGGGAGTACACCAACGCCGATATGCTGAAGATTCACGGCATTTGCTACGAAACGCTGATGGCGGACGAGGAGAACCAGATACGGGGTTTCATTCATGCCGGCGTCGGCACCGGTATCGGGCTGCCGTATCTAACGCTGTTCACGATCAAGGAAGCAGTAAGGATTGCGAAAAATGGTGAAAAGATACTGCCGATGCGCCATCGCGAGATGTACGGGTGCAATATCAATCCGGCGATGAAGGTGGCGGTCGACTTTGGAATGTCGCTGATCTCGCAGAAGCTGCGCGAGCGCATCCGGCTGTACACTGACATTAAGGACATCGAGCTGGAGAAGCGACTGCTGCCGAAAGAGTACGGCGGCGAGATGCCGATGGCAGAGATGATACGGCTGTGGAAGCTGGAGCTGGAAGCGTACCGCGGGCGGCTGCTCGCGGACGACGAGATGTCGGTCAATTTGGGCATGTACTCGGACGCGGCCAAGGAGGGCTCGGTCGGTGCACTGAAGGAGCCGCTGAACGGGTGCACGGGCGCTAGCGATAACTCGACGTACGGGTTGGCCGGTAGCTTCCGGAAGCTGGAGGTGGATTGATTACTGATTGCGGTTGAACGCGCGTTGCAGAATGGCAAAGGTTTTGGGAACTTCCGGAAAGAATGATTCGTAGTATGTAGGATGTGTTTAAGAATTAAGGTAGTTTCGCACTGGTCCCGTATATCAAGTCGTTTTTTCTATATACTTTGTGTAGGATTTGTATTTGCTATTGTGAGTGTGTGCGTTTTTTTGTGTTTGCAATTAATAAAGTTACGAAAGTTAAATTCCTACACATTTTAGCACCCTTACCCTCTTCTTGGCCATACAAGTTCAGACGAAAAAAGGGGCACCGTGGGGCATGCTCTTGCCATTAGACCAAGCTTTCCCCCTGAACCACTGATGCTATTCGAAGCTAACTGATATTTTGTTTTTAAACTAAACCCTTTTCGTTCGTTCAAGTTAAAGAAAGAGCAAACGCAGTGATGCTATAGTTTGGACAAAGAGATTCGTGTGTATATTTTTTTTGTTTCGGGACATTTTGGCAAGACACGGGCTTCAGGCTTCAGGTAACACGCCGCCGGTGGGGAATCTCCACCACGTTCAGCAGCTTGGTATTGCGTGGATGGAATGTGAGGATAGGATCATCATCATCGTACGAAGTATCGTTTGCGGTACCGTTCAGCTTTGCTTCCGGCGCACCACCACCACCATCCCGGTCGTCCGCGCTGTCCGACGATTCGCTCGGATAGAAGCACACGGTCGAGTTCGGGTGGATGTTGTAGTTGAAGTGTTGAAATTTGTCCAAATGACGCTGCTTGGTGACGCCCGTCAGCGTGAGATCTTTCGCGCGTAGGTTGATCCGCGTGGTGGTGGGACAGTTTGGACGGATAGCCTTCGGTCGGTAGATGACCAGTCCCTCGTCGTGATAGCAACCGTCCCGCTGGATGCCGACACGTTTCCTTTCTTGCTCGTTCAGTCGGACGGGTTTGGGCGGACAAATGGCTGACGATTCGGGCTGATGTGGCCGCTTGGAAGCGCTTAGCGTGATCGACTGGAACGGTTCCAGTATCTCCCGCTCGGTCGGTGACGTTTTCCTAGGCGTGACGGACTTTTCCGGTGTTACCACCAATGGTGGCTGCGGTTGGACGGTGTGTTGCGCCGATTTCGTCGGACGGAGCGATGCGACGTTGGGTGCCCGATGCCCGCGCGAGGAAGCTGCGGGGGCAAAAAATACTTCATCACTGTCACTGTCGGACGAGGATGAGGTGAAAGTGTTCTGCATTCGGCTAGCAGCGGCAGCCCGTTTCGAGACCTTGCGCCGGCAGAATGCTTTGTTTTTCTTTATCCGCGCGCACTGTTCGAGTGCTTTGGCGTACACTTGGTCCTGATCGTACTGTAGCTGCTGCTTCTTGCCCGGTGAAGCGCGATCGAATGACCGGTTCACCCTACTCGCTCCCGGTCGCTTGCGGGGAACAGTTTTCTTAAACACTTTACGCCTATTTGGCCGATCCTTCGGTGGCTCCAGCGCCGCCAGCCCCGACGGCCGATGGTGCTGCGCGGACAGTATCTTCTGGCCCGGGTGATAGTTGTACCGCGGTCTAGGAGGATTCTTTGCATCACACGCACTGTCCGATTTGCTGTGGACACGCTGCTCCAGCGATAAACGTGCGGCTTGCGCATCCGCCTTCTGTTGCTCCTCGAAGCCGATGCCGAGGGAGGTGAGACGCCGGACGGAGCTCGTTACCGAGTACTGTTTGATCATAGTGGTCACTTTGAGCTTGTTGCTAATCTGCTTGTTCGAGCGAATGTACTGCGCCGTGTCGACCGAGTAGAGCGAGTCTGCGTCAGCGTCCATGCGCGTTTCCGTTACCGTGGTTACTTGCTGCGTCTGGTAGTGCACATTGTAGTTGCCGGTGATGGTGTGCATGTGGTTTCGCAACCAATTCTCCACCTTTTCGTGGCTCACCATCCGGAACTCGTTGTCGTCCAGTATCTCCTTCAGCCCGTTCGCCTCCCATTCTCGCTGGCGCAACGGCACCGCCCGCCGCAGCTGTTGCTTGATCTCTTCCGGGTTCTCTTCGGCGCTCTGTTCCTCGGTGGAGGCCTCGACGACATCGCTGACCGAGCTTTCGTCGCTCATCTCCTGGTCGAGCATCACCATGGCCGTGTCGATGTCCATGCTCTGATCAGATGGGTTTTCCGTCGAGCCGATGGGCTCTTCGTACTTCTACCATGCAAAAGAGAGCGGAAGGATAATTATTAACATTACATGTTTTGCAACCACAACGTAAGGTAGAATATAAACAAACGCGTACCCGCAGCAGCTCACGCCAGCTGCAGTTTCGTCGCCCTAAATCTTCATCGTTCGGCAAAACTTCCTCGACGTTGGTAGTCTTTGGGACACCGGTGGACATTTTGCGCCAGCACTACGGTTCGGAATTTTCATCGCAAAAGTCACTTTCAAAATTTAGCCCCTTTTTCTCTAACAACAATTACGGAAACGAAACAGTAAACGAAAACCAAAAGACACAAACTAACAATAAAACCGAAACGAAACACGATCCTACATTTTGTTGATATGATCGCGCTTGGCCCGTTTGACAGCTAGCGACCGCACTGCCCAGAACAGGTTTTTGTTTTGATGTGGTGCCACACACAACAAGCAGTGCAGCAACATTTGGCGTGTGCGGGGTGCCACATTGTGAGTGAAAAATCGCGCAGCAAGCAGTGGAAACTACTAGCCGGACGCGGGTTCGTGTACGATTTGTAAGCGATGGATCCGCTTAATATAAAGCTGGAGGTGCCGGACCTACCGCTGCCCCTCGGGGAGGATGGTTTGATGATGTCGAGCGCCGATTTCCTGCCGACCGGAAACGACCTGTTCCTGGGCGATGATGACGACGACGTGATTGTGGTGCATATGGATTTGCGCGAGAATTTGTCCACCCTGCGGGGGTTGGTCGAGCGGCGGATTGGGCTTTCGCTCAAGCACTACGAGTTCTGGCTCCAGGGCTCGACCATGCTCGAGTCGCACAAGAACCTCGTCGACCAGTGCGTGCAGGGCGAGGGGCTGGTGCAGATCAACGTACAGGTCCAGCCGACCAAGCGGCGCATCAACATTGCGGACGTGCTGAAACCCACCGATGAGGTGCTCGAATCCTACCAGCGCGAAATCGAGCAAGCCGCAAAGGAGGCGGAAGCGGCCGCCGCCGCCAAACGGGCCGCGGAAGAGGAGGCGGCCGCAGCCGAAGCGATTGCCGCGGCGGTGGCCGAGGCGGAAGCGGCCAGCGCAAAAGAGAATGCGGTGGAACCCGCGAACGGGACGGGCGAGCGGGACGGGTCCGGCGCGAAGGCACCCGCCGGCCTGACGAAGGAAGCACAGGAGACGGCCAATGCCGTGGCGGCCATCATCAACTCGGTCAGTGCGGAAGAGCGCGAGAAGGAGCGCAAGAAGGAACGGCAGGTCCAGGGCGACAAGGGCGGCTTAAAGCTGATCCCGGCGATCAAGGAGGAGGTGTTGGGCTTTGGAGAGAATTCGCTGGACGAGTGCGACGAGTCGGATGGTGAGATGGGCGACGAACCGGCGGCGTGCCTGCCCTGGGTGTACGACAGTGCGTTCAAGCGCGACCAGCAGCGCTTGAACATTCCGGACGATCCGATGGAGTGGACGGTGGCGCAGGTGAAACACTGGATCCAGTGGGCGGTCCGGACGTTCAACCTGAACGGGATCAAGCTGCAGGACTGGAGCATCAGTGGCAAGGAGCTGTGCGAGCTGGATCTGGACGATTTCAAACTGAAAGCACCGAACGATCCGGGCGGCCTGTTTTGGATGCATTTGGAGCTGCTGCGACGGCACAAGATCGTAGCCACCCTGCAGAAGCCCGTCGATGGGGAAGATCTAGTTGAAATGACCATCCGGCGGAAGCTCCCCAAGCCAAACATTGGCAGCAGCAAGAACGGTAGGTTGCAATGGGAATGGGAATAGCGATAGAATAGCTACAGCAATCTACCCATTTGGTCGCTTTTGCAGATGAGTTCAGCTACTGTGGCAACCGCACGGGAAACAATGGACAGATCCAGCTGTGGCAGTTTCTGCTGGAAATTCTCACCGACCGGGAACACCGCACCATCATTCAGTGGATAGGTAAGATAGCAGCGAACAGTGGCCCAAACAGCCCCACAATCTCTTCATACTGTCGGTTCAATCTCCCACAGGTACCGATGGAGAGTTCAAGCTGTGCAATCCGGAACAGGTCGCGCAGCTGTGGGGCGAGCGCAAGAACAAGCCGACGATGAACTACGAGAAGCTGTCCCGCGCCTTACGCTACTACTACGACGGGGACATGATTTCGAAAGTGCACGGCAAACGGTTCGTGTACAAGTTCGTGTGCGATTTGCGCGAGCTGCTCGGGTACGATGCTTCGGAATTGGCCTCCCTGGTCAACGAAGGGAATCCCGATAATCAGTACGGCACGAAGAATTATGACGTTGATTTCGATTGATCTAGACAGTGGGGCTTTCATGCGTCCCTTTCTTGGATGGTTTTAGAAAACATGCTGCTCTGTCCTGCCACACAGAGTTGAGCTGCAGCGATTCATTTTGTACAAATATTACGCGATCAAAAGTGCGATAGTTACAATTAACGATACGGATGGATCGGGTTGCTTCCAATTACATTTCCTTTATTTAACATTGCGTATTTCGAATGCATTTTGTACATAAGTTAAATATACAAAAAAAACCCGGAAACAAACCTTACCGCTTTCGTTCAAACTTAAACTTAAACTGTGGCGCCTGATGGGGCGTTCCCTTTGCTACCAATTTAGGCTTCAGGGCACGTTTCTGCTTCAGCGCACGCTTGATCTCGAGCGTTTTCTGCACCACGGTTAGCTCCTTCTCGCGGTCAATGCGTCGCATCAGCTCCCTGTACGATAGGTCACGCTCCTGATTTATGCGCGCGATGTCCTCCGGGCCGACAGCCAGCTTCAGCTTGCTCAGATCCTTCAGCCGGGGACGATTGGACCGACGGCCCACCAGATCTGGGTGTGTGTCCAGTCGTTCGGCAAGATTAAATTCTGTCGCCTCCTGCTCGTCCTCCACGAAGAAGATGTGCTTGTTGGGGGTCTCGTTTACCACGTCGGTCATGTGGAGCTGGCCCTGCAGTCGACGGATTTTGTTTGCCTCCACCGTTCGCTTCATCGCAACATACTTGTAATCCTGCGTTTGCATTAGCTTGATCTGATCCTTGGTAAACTCGTCGCCCTTTTCCAGCTCATGATGTTCGCCCTCCTGGATCTTGGAGTTGATCATGTGGTGATAAAACTCATCCGGATTCTTGTTCAGGGCCCGTTTGCGTAGCAACTTTAGTGTGGATTCCTTCTGATTGCGGTCCCGGGCGCGTAGCTTGTAGTCTTTCTTCTTTTCCAGCAGCCCGAGATGCTGTCGGGCGGAAGGTTGCGCCCGTTCGCGGTGCACCTTCTGGTTCGTTTTGGCCGCCTTCTTCCAGCTGGACATGTTGACGGATGGCTTAATGCACGGCGCAAAAGATACAGCAGATTTGCGAATATTTCGTCCCCTTCGCCGGGAATGCACGTAAACAGTGAAAGCGTGTTGTGAGCTGCTGGTGGTCGGCAGAGTGACCAGAAATACCGATTTATCTGTACAGTCTGTTCCCGAGATACGCGGTTTCTGCGTTCTTTCTTTCTGCGAATTTTTGATTTTATTTAGTACTTTATTCACTTTATTATTTATTTGAAATGATTCGTGCAGAACATTCTGATACTTCTGGCTTTTAAGTGGTTTAAATTTGTTGCATGTTTGCCGAACTTGAAGCAAATTGTACTAATTTGACTTTGATCTGTCAAATTTAGAAAACGGCGTATCTCCGAATCCGCGTAAGTCGAGAGCCGTGTAACTCGGGAATAGACTGTACATATCTAGGATTTGAAGGAAAAAATCTCGTTTTTTTAATCATTGAACTATAAAACTCAGCCAAACAATCAAATCAATCTAAATAATCTAACGAAAATCAAATGACAGCACGTTCGATAAAATCGTATCCAATTGAGCACTGCTGCGGCCATAAGCGGTCGCGTGGAGCCCTGAGAAAAAGAACATGCCACCACTGAGAAAGAAATGTGCATCTTAGTCCTTCTTTGGCTTAGAATTCCAATTTTCAGATAGACATTTCAGAAAAATCTTCATTTGTGTACCGCTGAACCAAATCTAATCCATATCTTAGATAAAGGATGGATATTCTCGTGAGATGGAACTTTCATTTTGTGCATTACCCCAATCCCCCGCCATCCCGTTATAACACTTCTTTCGCTTTTACTTCTTTTAAGTTTCGAGTTTTAACCTACCGAAAACTACCGATAAAATTTTGATGAGCCTATCGAAAACCGCCAAAATAATCTGGCCACACTGATGGTCGGTCGCTTGACAATTGGAACAAACGTCAAATTCAGGACTCTCCCGGATGACAATTTCAGCACGGAAAATCGAGTTGACATATGATGCAAGTCGCTTTCCGTTCCGCTTTTCAGACGAAAGCGATCTCACTTTGAGCAGCGTGCTGTGAGAAAAAAGTAAGGGGAAAATCAGTGCAATCATCGTCATGGTAGTCATGGCGAAAAAAAGGTATTCCCCTCTTTCGCTTTTTCTACCGTTACATCCCTAAGTACACTCTGACTCTTCCTTTCTATTCAGTTTATCTGTTGACTTGTTGTACTGCCATGGTTGGATTTGATCCGCAGTACATCAAGTCAGAACAGCTCTATTAAACATGTAAACCATTGAAGGCTTCGAAATCTAGGACGTTTAAAGGGCACCAGTAGACGCATCGAATCTTGAAGCAGAAATAGATCCACGTACAAGTGAAAATATTGACGATGATATCGTGTTGCCTTTGATGATTTCTAGGTGTTCAAGAAACAACAAGGGATGGTGAAGAGCAAACGATGGAGAGTGCAAGTAATGAATTTTGTTTTCGTTAATTGCGGAAACTAAATTTGATTCTTTTTTAATGGTAGCTGCTGATTTAGGATCCAGGCTAGACAAAGAAAAAGGATTTGGAGAAAATTTGTGAAAACAGAATGTATAAATCCTCCAAGTACAAATAATGACTGAAGCAATTCCAATGTGACTAGCAGTGGAAAAGGAGTGTACGCTCTCTAAGCAGGGATGAATTTGCAAATGACGCAGGATGTAAGAACACTGCAAAACAGCACATGTTATGTACATGTGGCCAGCCGGCTCTGTCACTCTATTTACACTACAAACCATAAAAAGCACGTGATTTTATTTAGCTTTTATAGGGTTCTTTGCCGGGTGTTTTTTTTTTCAAGTTTATTAGGCAGGCCTTTAGGTTTTAGGCCTTTCTGTGATTCATAGGAATGTTTTAGAATTGTGCATGCAGGTCAGAACTACAAAATATATTACGAATCAATACAATTATACTATTTTTGAAGTAATTGATTAGATGTGTATTTCCTTCAGTTTTAATGTGTTCCATCGAATTCAGTTGTTTAAGTGTCGAACATCTGTGTCGGCCAGGGGCCCCAAAAAAGGCACCTATGACCCGCTCACAAGTTAAATTGCTACTCAATCCTTCTCTGGTTAGGACATTTAATACAATCCCCTGCTAGACGCTTCAATCAAGCCTCTACTTTCGTGTGACCGCTTAGGGCCTCCATTCGTCTTAATCCGCCATTGCTAACAATCAAAAATATCCAAAACATGGCCTTTCATGTAATATTAGATGGCTTTTGTGGACCATTATTTTCCGTTTTAAATTCGACTCGATGCGTATCCCCAAATAGCCAGAATTGCTTAAGCAGCTCATTTTGGCACGCTAAAGATCGCTGCTCTAATTCGCCTTTTGCAGTAGATAAACAGTATCAAAGTTCTATGTGGGTCTTTCAAACAGCGCCTAAGCAGCTTCCTTATGCCACGATGCCAGGGATTATTTTTCTTTGTGGTTTATTTTCAAGCAAGCGTCATCGATGAAATAAACAACAAGATTTTTTTCGTTTAAACACATATGTATATTTTTAAATCTTTGTATTGATGAATTACACAAACTTTTACACAATTTACTGATAATTCACAATCACTTCACTCAATATTCATTCTTCAATTAACGAATCTAACTTGTGCAGCAGCAATGAGATTAATGCCGGCGTCCGTCTTTGACACTTTGACAAGAGCCATCTCGTACCGATGTCATGCATTAAAAAGCTATAAAGTTCCACCAAGTTCGGTACACTTTCTTAACAAGCCTTCAAGTTCCACCATGAACCCTACACATAGTGCTAATCAGCCGCAAAGTTCCAAAAAATACCATGTGCCTGTTAAAAAGCTCCATAGTTCCGCAAAGTACCGTCTATCTCTTAATCAGCCACAAAGTACGACATCGGAACGATTTTTCGTTAAACAGCCCTAAATCAGCTATAAAGTACGAGCTGGCTATTTGGGTCATCTCTAGGTATTTTCAATCCATGTAATATTTCTCTTGATTTTCAACGTTAATGGTCATCGCACAACTGGGTATCTTCTTCATCGTCAAACGCTACTTCATGTTTTGTTGATGCCTGTGATGGAGACGAATCATTCTCTGCAATTTTAAAACTTTTTTATATTGACAACAGCACTTTGTTGGGTATTTTACACTTACCTATAGGCTGCGAATCAATTATTGGTACGGGAAGATGTTCATCATCTTCCCATGTTTGCCCTCACGTTTTCTTCAAAGCATCGTGTGTCTGATACAACATTTCACTATATTTTAACTGATTTGGGATATTTGATATGCTCTTTCAACAAAAGAATTGAGAAATGTAGACCGCGAGCAATTATTGCACGTTTTACAAATGTAAAAAATTCGTAGATGATCCAATGTTCTCCTAAAACCACAACACAATGGCGGCTCGATGTGGGGAAGATATTTTTACTCACTCCAAAATCCGACCTCATCATGATTTCATCATGTGAGCGGCTGTTGCTTGATCATCTCATTAGAGCAATCATCGGCGATAGATTTGCTCACCATACAAACAAAATCATCTCGCCTCAGCGAGGGGAAAAAACAAGCTTGCTCAGTACGCAGGAGGAAACGATGATAGCCTCTCAGTATGGGTTGAAGCAGCTGTCATTGAGCTCGCCATAGTGAGAGTAGGCTGGATTGTCATTTGGGCTGCTTCTTCTTTGTGCTCGTTTTGGTAAAGCTCTGGGCGTTACGGTGGTCTAACGCGTAACGCCTGTGGGGGTTGTGAATCATCTAGCGTTTTGGATGCCCCGGTGGTCTGTTTTTGATTTTAAATAGGCGTAAGTATTGACTCCAGATTACGTGATTTTTATGAATTGAAAGAAAATAATTAGGAGCTGGCTTGGTTTTACATTATCTGAGCATAAAGGTTGTAAGATTATCATGAGAATTAAGGCGCCCATTAGATATACAATCAGTACGACGTGTGTAATTTGAATGAATATATTACGCCTTAGAGCTATGCAATTTGCATTGCATGTAACATAGCCTAGACTGGAACCCATTTACAGGGTTTGTTATATACGCAGTGGTGAATTAAAATTCCGGGCATCGTCAACGTTATTGAATCGAATATTACGACAAATTGTAATAATATCCCGCGGTTTTTGGGAAAAATTTCCTATCTCCTGTACATAAAAGCCCGCATCAGGCATTTCAATGACTATTCGAAGACGAATACAATTTTTTAACTAACCACGTGGAATGCAAATAAGAGGGGAAAGAGGGGAAGGGGCACCATGAAACAGAAATTCGTTTACACAATCGCTTTATTTATTTTTTTGTCTCTTTTTAATGTTTCGATTTGACAACTTTTACTTAAACCTTATTTAGACTGTGATCATAGTTTCCACAGGGAAGTGGGCTTTATGGGGTACGAATGGGGTCTAAAAACAAAATACACGAAAAAATAACCGTAATAAATTAAAATCCAAAGCGCTGCATAGTGGAAAGGATTGAGTGGATGCGCTACCGCATACGAATAGTATATATATAAAAAAATAAAACATGAATACAAACATAAACACTTAACCTGATGATTGGCGGTTTCGACCGTACTTGCATGTTTGATGTTTGAAAGTAACGGATCTTACTTATAGCAAGTAACATAAAAACGGTACGCATCAGCGTGCGATGGAAAACTTATAAAAAACAATCAGTTGAACAATTGTAAGTGCAGATAAAGAGGCGATAGGGTGGGGGGGGGGGTGTTGGTTTGTAATTAAAATGAACGTAAAACAACGATCTGCTTTCATTTTATGATCGAAGCGCTCATGCATGTCTTAATACCGACCTTCCTAACCGAATGGATGCAGTACAACAGTGTTGGGATAGAAGAACGCGATAAAACGATAACATGTTGGATCAAAAGAACGGCTTCTTTAACTTAACCACACTATTTTGAAAGCATGCACGGCAAGGACTGCTTTCGGGCTCGCGATTCTCCGCGACACTTACGGGGACAGAGGCATCCATCCTATGGCTTGCGTGCGTCTGTGTGGCGCCGCTACGATCGGGATTGGTGGATGGAGGGATGGTGAAGGAGAACGTCAAGTGACCATGCTGTTCGCGCACATGGTAGTGAATAAAAATGGGAGCAAAAGGGGAAACAGAAACCGCCTCGTGTGCGAGTGCTTCCGATGTCAGATATCGTTTGGCAGAGGGGGTAGTAGTGGTGGTGTTGGATATGGCGCGTCTGTGAGGTACGGTTGTACGGTCTTTAAACTTCAACCTTAAACGGTGAGCCGGGGATATGGTCGTCGCCCCATTTCACAAGCAGAATGTAATCGCCGCGCTCGCGAACCAGGTAGTTAACCGTGTACTGGTTGCGTCCGGTGTGCTTGATGAACACCTCATCGCACGGTCCTTTCGGTCCGTAAATGCCCACGAAAAGGATGTTGTTGCCTGCAAACCGAAAACAAAGAACAATGGCAGCATATTAATCTGCAAGCCGGTCGTGCGTTTTACGCTTCACTTACCCGCATCGCCGGCATTGATCGTAAACTGGTTCTGCTTGCCCATGTACGCCTTCTTGAGACCCATGCCCTTCGACTGGATTTTGCTGGCGTCCGATTTGAAGATGGGCAAAATGACACCGGTCCGGTTGCCACCCTTCGATACCTTCGCCACGGTTTCCACAATGACCGAGGACGTTTCCTGTCCGCCTGCCTCGGCGAGACTCTCGCCGGTGCAGTTGATCTTGAACGGTGATCCAACGATGTGCATCTGGTTGTACTTGATCGTCATGTAGTAGTGACCCGGCAGCAGCGGCGTGTACCGCACCTTGTAGCCCTCCTCCACCTCCGTGCAGTCCATCGCCACCTTGGCCGGACCGTCGACGGTGACGGCAAGCGTGCCGGCGCCGGCATTGCACGTGTCAATGATCAGATCGGTCTTCTCGCCCGTCTTGACGTCGCCGAGACCCTTGCCGGAGGCGTGCACGGCCGCCGGATCGACGTCGTCCTTGCCCACCTTGATGCGGTACGGCGAGCCGGGTATGTGCACACCGTTGAACTTGACGTGGATCGCGTGGATGCCGTTCTCGCGCGGATAGAACCGCACCGAGTACTGATCCTGGTCGATCAGCTGGATGAAACAATCGTCCTCATTGTTCGAGGGAGCAACGACCTACAGAAAAAAGAGAGCGGATGGGGGGAATAGTAGGTTAATGGGATGAAGTTTGTGGTGTGCTGCGGCACCTGCTACCCAGGCCGGTCGGACGCTTACCTTCGCGTCAAGCTCTCCCTTGGCACCGTTCTTACGGACCATAAACTGGGCCGGCTTGTCGGCTTGCACGCAGCCAGTCGGGAACTGAGCCACCTCCAGCTTGTGGGCCTCGCCCATGGCCGGCGAAATGTAAACCTTGAACGGAGAGTCCGGAATATGGCGATCGTTGAACTTCAAGCCGATGCGGTAGTCGCCTTATGAGGAAGAGCAAGAACATTGTTAGTGAAATGCCAACGGGCAAGACCGCACACAGCCTAGTACCTGGTTCACTGACGACGTACGAAACATCGCAGGAGCCGTCCTTGCGATCCTTGAACTCGATCTCTGCCTTGCTGGGGCCCTCCACGGAGATGGCCAAAGTGCCACCGCCAGCTTCGCGCGTCCATACGTTAAACTCGGCCGGTACGCCCTGTTCGCCGTGCTCCAGACCCGGACCGCCGGCCTTGACCAGATGTGCGCCGGTATCCTTCAGCGGACCAACGGTAAACTGGAATGGCGATCCTATCGATCGGGAGGAAAGGAACAGTTACAAAATGACCACTGGACGTAGGGCAGCGGTACAGCAGCAGTAGCCAACAACATACCAGGAATATGGATCTGCTTGTACTTGACCGAAACCGTGTGCACGCCCAGCTCCTTCGGGATGAAGTGCACCGCGTACAGGCCATCCTCAATCTCCTGGATCTCGGCATCCTCGCTCACGCCACCCGGCGACGTGACCGTGGCGGACAGATCGAACGACGTAATGCCGGGCATCTTGAACGTCAGCTTGCACTGGCTGCCCACCTCGGTGATCGGCACGGCCTCCCGCTGGCGCTGGATCTTCTCGCGCTGCCGGTTGGTGCCCTCGCCCGAAACCTTCACCGTGAACGGCGATCCGGTGACGTGATGGTCGGCGAACTTGAGGTTCACGATGTAGTAGCCCGGCTCGGTCGGTTTGTACGCGATGTTGAGCGTGCCGTCGTCCTTGTCCGTGCACTGGATCTCCGCCTTGCTCGGGCCTTCGATCGAGAGCGACAGCCCACCATAGCCGGCGTTGCGCGTATCGATCGAGAACACGTTGTCCTGGTGCGTTTTGCCCTCCTTCAGCGCGTTGCCCGTCACGATGACCTTTTTCGCGTCACCCACCTCGCGCTCGCACACGTTCACCTTGAACGGTGAGTTGGCGATGTGCTTGCCCAAACGCTTCACCGACACGGTGTGCTCGCCAATCTCGCGTGGCGTGAACGAGATGCCGATGTTGCCGGTGGGCATGCGCTTCAGGAAGCACGGCTCCTCCAGCCCGGACGGAGCCTGGATCGAGGCGTTCAGCGATCGCAGATCGTTATCGCTGATCACACCGGGCAGCGTCACCTCCGAGCAGGAACCGACCGAAATCTGGTTACGCTTGCGGCCCTCGCCAGTGATCTTCGCGAAGTAGGGCGATCCCTTGATATGCTTGTCACCAAAGCGGACGGAGATTTTGTACTCGCCGGGGGCGGTCGGCAAGTACGACACCGAAACCGTACCATCCTTGTTGTCATGGTAGGTAATCTGCGCAGGGCGGAATGGAAACCGAAGGAAAGAAGATGAGCAGATGAATCGAAGAGAAGTGAATGAAAGGAGTGGTCGAAAATACTCACGTCGGCTTTGCTAGGACCTTCGACGGCCATTTGCAGGCCACCAGCGCCGGCACCCTTGGTGGAGATGATGAACTGCGCTGGCTCACCGGTGACGCCATGCACCAGACCGGGCCCGTACGCCGTCACGTACCCGGAGGAGATTGAGTCGACGTGGAATTTGAACGGGGAGCCCTGCACGTGCTCGCCATTGTACTTGACCGCGAGCTCGTGGATGCCTTCCTCCTTCGGTTCATAGCGGATCGAGACGGTACCGTCGTGGTTGTCATCGATCACCGGCTTATCGACTTCTCCGCTCGGCATCTTGACTTCGGCTGAGGATGACAGAAGGAAAGGATAAGTATGTTGATTAACAGGTGCCCAAGAGATTGCAATTGTTGCTCTATTTAACAATAATAATAACGCTTCAAAGGTATCGTTGGAATTTATAAAGACATAAAAGATCTGTCTGAATGATTATAAAACAACGTCGCTTCCAAAGCCATTTAGTTTCATCGGTACTCATGGAGAGGAGGAGTACTGATATCTACAAATCCTAGGCGAAACGTCAACATATATACGTCATTGAGATGATGCCGAGATGGTAACGCATATGGTAACGGAGGCATTAAGAAAAGAGACTTATATTTATTTGCGATTTAAAATAAGACGATTTTTGTATTCACCAGGAATGGTCCAAAAAGGTCGTATTGCTCAATGTTTAAAAAGTTCAGCTCCTTTCACCATTATCACTTTCGCATTGCGAAATTTAGAGACAACATTTCATTTGGCATGGATTAATCTGGCGAACTAATACTAATTTGAAATGTTTGATATAAGAATTTAAGTTCAATTAGACAAGTCCGTTGAAAAAATACCAATACCAATATTAACTAGAACAGAATAATGAATTTTCCAAGCAATGTTCAACATTTACAATCTCATCTTGAAGGCCAAGATACAACTTGCGACCTAAAGAGCCAAATTCTACAAAAATGGCCGCAGAGCTTCACCTTAAGAGCCAAATTGTTAAACCAAGAGCAAACGTGAAAGTTCTATGAAATATATGAACGAATAAGCCATACTTTGCCGATCGCTGAACTAAATTATACAGACTTAAGAAAGATAATTAGTAAGAATACAATAAATTAGAATAAAATGGCACATTTTTTCATTAATTTCTGTAACAATAATGCCTTTTTTAATTCTTTTAAATGTAATACCACCAAACGAATTTAAATAAGTCTGAAGGGTATAATAGGATATAACAGAGCCAAAATAAACCTCAAAAGTCATATTTGTATACATTGTAGTTACACCATCATGTATGACTGTAACTATTCTATTCTATAGTTTGTAGAAGCAATGATCGAGGTATTACGAAATTGTCGTGGATAACTGCAAAATTAACTGGACGAAAGCGAAAGATTGTTGAATCTACTGTTCATCTAATAGATATGTCAAACAATACGCATTTCTTTATTCAAACAAAGTGCTACACATTTCATCGACAGAAACAATGTTGAACAAGCCGAAAAGAGTCCAAAAATATGCTTCTGATTTGTAGTGCCAAGCGACGACAAGGAAACACAGAAGGAATGTTAAATTCCAATTAAAAGAAAAACAACACGCACCACCGTTCGGGGTAGAGCTGACGATCTCTCGCGCGCTACCGGAGGGGAACATTTATCATCCTACACGTATCAAAAGGATGTCGCCACAATCACCACCCATTTGGGTTTGGGGAGGGCTTAAGGAAAAAAAAAACAACAACAACAACACGTTACACAACCGTCCGCAACCATGTGTTACACATAGTTTCGACTGATCGTCTCTTCGGTGCTAAATCCACTACTAAGTCTTTTTCATGCCTTCTTCTTCCTCATCGTCATCATTATCATCATCATCATCATCGCTAGCCATCACAGATCATAATGAATGTTGAAAAAAGTGTGATCCATTCCAGGGATATTTTTATAAAAATTCCTGCGCGCTTAGTCGCGCTGAGCTGAGCTGACGACGTCATGCTCAGCGCGCTTCTCGGTTCGGTTCGGTTCGTCGTTCCCATGCATGCAATCAAAAAACCGTGTGCTTTCTCGGCCGTTCTTTGACTTTCGGACCCCCCTCTCCCCCTCTCAATCGCCCTAAGGGGTGGGGTTCAGCACTGAACATTGGGATACATATTGGGTACACCTGTTGTTTTTTTGGCACAATTTATTTGGATGGATCCGTAGAAATGTTGGACCCTGCGCTCCCCCCCCCCCATCGCTAGCAACTAGGCACCCATCATCTGGGCCCGCAGAGGTTGTGCGTGATACACACCGATACTGGTTCCGCTTTTGAGAGTTGGTTTCACTCTAAGCGTGCCGTTTCGAGCGACAAAATTGGACTGGCCTTCGTACGTTTTGCACCAGCCGTGGGGTCCCGGTTCGTCCTCCAGAGAACTAGCGATGGGTGACTAAATGAAATAAAAAGACACTCACACAACCTCACCACACATGGCATCATGCTGGTGATCTCGCACCATCATAGTTTATTTTTGTGTTTTTTTAGAAAATCGTTTGCTCCATTTGCTCGATCCGATATTCTCATCGCATTGCATTAGCGAGTCAAAAAGTGAAAGACAACGCATAACGCCCCATCGTCACCGAGCATTTTTGATTCTCCATCAGCGTTAGGGAATTTGGAGGATTGATTCTACCACACAAGTCCTATCCAGCGTGAATTCGTTTGCACACACACACATGCACATATACACAACCCACCCACCCAACCCAACGGCAGTACACACTTGCCAGCATTGTTTTGGTTGCCAGCATGGGTGTTTGTTTATTTGTAGAAGATTGGTTGCCCATCGTTGCAGGACCGACGTGTGACGCGCGCGCAGGGTCGGGGGAAGATTTTTCAGTTTGGCCCCGTTTTCTTTTTCCCATTCCACACCCGGAAACGATGAGACCCGTGCGTCGTGTAGTCGCATGTCGTGTCGTTACTCATTTCGGGGCAAACAATCGAAAGAATCGGTTGTTAGCGACACTGGTAATACGTGTTCTGCGTGGGTGGTGGTAGCTTTTTACAATGAACTGCTGAGCCAAATGATGGACCGAAAACAACACAGCTTCGGGACAGTCTGCGATCGGAACGAAACGTGTGTGTGAACGAAACGCTAATGCTACACACTGTTGCTTTTGTAGGCGATCATGCGACAGCATAACTTTGTGCGAGAGCTTGTGTAAAAACAGTTCGAATGTTTATTCACTTTAACCATTTCCCGCCCCTGTCGGCATCGACTCCGAGGATCGGTGTGGGCGCAGAGGCAAGCGTTTATGTACATTCTACTTAGAGGCAGAGCATTCCACCTGTTTGTTACTTCCTCCGGCTGGCTGCTCCGCCAGCAATCATAAGCCGATTGTATAAAGATGAAGCGAACCGAGTAAACACGCCCGTTGTTTACGCTAGTTTGCGCTTCCGATGAGGTTTTATTGGCTTGTTTAGGTTCGATTGGGGGGAAAAAACAGTATCGGTTTGATCGGATTCCGCGCAGAAGAAGAATGAGGAATATTTCAAGATTGTTTTACTACATGTGGAAATCGGTTTCGGTTTTCGAGCGCGGTAAGTATATTTAATTTTTGTTATATTGTTTTGAAAGCAACAATTTTACAATACATTTTACAATTTCATTCAGCGTATGAAAACGTTTAAATCAGGAATACATTATCCATCTTTACTGATCACTTCACCTACACAAAGCGTAATTGTACAAAGTACCAGGCGCACGCTTTTCAAATTCTATCTATTTAAAATTTATTTAATAAAAAGGTGTCCGCTTATGTACATTTATCTTTAAACACATCCCCTCAGCACAGTGTTTTGAATTTATCGGAAAAAAGCACAAACTCACGTGTTGGAGTAAGTGAAAATAGATATTTGGAGGTCATATCTATCAGAATCCCTGATGGAGGGAAAGTAAAATTTATTATTTCAAATGTTCGAAAGGTCACGCAGTAGGCCATTTCATTGGTGTGAGTGTGTATGTGCGTTTCGATCATTTAGTTGGCGCGATGGGGCAAACCGTGTGAAGCGCTGTGGTGTGATCTTGTACGGTTTATTTAAGTGTGTGTGTGTGTGTGTCTGTAAGCTGCACATAAATTATAATTGTGAATGCCGAGCGGTTAACAGAGCTAAACATGAAATATAAGGTGACTGTATGACGTTGTATCATATCGAAGGTGAATTTTGCTGAAATATTGGCTATGTTTAAGAGTTTCTCGCACAAACATTTAAAATATGGATTTCATTTTTCCATAATAGTTTTCCGTCCCACTAGATCACACAAAGCACATTGGAATCCCTGGTGCGTTGTATTTTTTACGCATTTCTGACCTCCTCATTAAAAAACCACCCAAGCCCTCAGGTGTTAACACGCCGAGAGCAAGTGTTGTTTATTTTAGTACCTAATGTGTGTGCGATTCTTCCGACACCCGTCATGCCTTGGATCCCTTCGTTTTCGTTCGCCCGTCGGAAACGCGAGACGATTAGTGAGACCACAAGTCTGGCGCTCACGTGAAGTGCTGAAAAAATGATCAAAAACGATAAAGAGGCCTTAAAGCCACTTTCGTTAGCTTCATCGTTCCAATATCTGTCCGAACTGAACACGGTCGGCACCACGAGAGTGGTTCGGATGGATTAGTTTCGAGTGTGTTCGCAGTGGGCAATCAACAAGTCGCTTAAAATCCCACGGCACGCGACGCTTGTACCAGCGAGTCCTCTGGCACAAGTGCTCGCGCCAACTGCTGACATTTGCTACCTTCTTGTGAACGAACGGGGTTTTTTAAAACATATTTTGAGGAGGGGGAGCTCGTGAGCGCGCGTGCTCGTGGCACACTACAAATTGCTGCACCCGAGCAGCTTGCCACTGTTGGCCAACTGGCCAAGTGGTTTGTGGGAAGAGATCGTATGCTCCATCGACGGTGAATGAATCGTTGTAGAATGTGTTTTATTGCTCGAGTGAAATTTAATCGTCGATCGAGAGGGATTCCCGTCGGGTGCGCCGTAATCGTAATAAATTTCCCGCGCACTAAAAGGGTGTTTGTTTCGAAGTGGTGCGTGTGTTACGATTAGCACCACCCACTTGGTCGTCGTACGATCATGCTCGTTGTTGAGATTGCAAAGAGTTAGTAGAACTTGATTTTTGACATTTCCCCTGTCTTTAAATTTCAACATGCATTAGAGCGTTGTGATTTTGTAAGAACTATTGTCAGGCGATGCCGCCTGTCGATCGGTTGTACGATCGGCTGAAATGTGAGGCAAGCGAAATTCAACGCACTCTACGCAAACGCTAGTCGGCGGTCCGAACACAACTTTGTTGTCAGCCCAACTACTGCTGCTGCTGCTGCCATTACCTTTATGCGTGTGGAGAAAGAATCCGCTCAGCATGTTGGTCGGGATGAAGTCGATATCCGAGGATTCCAACACCGGCACGTCCTGCTCGATGAAGAACACCCGCACCATCTCGCGCCGATCGTGCTCGGACACGGACATGAAGCGCGAAAAGCTTCGATAGAACTGACTGTGCTCTTCCCATGTCGCCTCAACCGGTTCAGTGCCCTGCTCCTCGTCGTCACTCCACATGATTGCTCGCGGGTTTGATCGCTATCGGGACGGTCGAGGCGGTCGGGGCGAAAGAGCTGACTAAGGGTAGGGAGGGTGGCGAGGGTTAAGAATCGGATCGGACGATGGAAAGGACACTCGTTATCCCCTCGTGGCGGGAGGTGCTGCTTAGTAGATACTTCGTTCGCCGATTCGTCGGACCGCGCGCTCACCGAACCTAGACGACTTTACGCGTACACACTCGTCAGGCTAGTAAAAAGGATACGTTCATTTTCCACTTTCCGCTACGATTAGCACAGGAAATTGCGTTGGGGAAGCATTTGGTCGTTGGGAAGAGGGGTAGGGGCGTGGGGGGGGGGGTGGAATTGGGGAAACAAACAAAGTTCGTTCAAAGTACGTTTATTACGCGCCACCAGAACCGCCAGAATGCGTCCAGGATGCTGTCACGTGGAGCACCTTCGCATCGACCCCTAGGAGTTTGTGTGTATGTGTATGAGAAGATGTATGTGCGTGAATGTGAGTGTGTGTATGTGTGTGAGTGTGTGTGTGTGTGTGTGCGTGTTGTAGGTGGAAGGGTGTAGGGGAGCAGCGATTTCATGTGGAGTGCGGGAGCAGCTGTCGAATTTATTACGACTCTGAATCATCGAGACCCGAACCGAATTGAATGCGAAATTTCAAATGGACAAACAAATGATGCACAACGTTCTTAAAATATCTTTTGAAAGACGGGTGGTAAAAATGGCGTGCGTGGTGGCCCTTTTTTCTTCCACTTCTACACGTCTTTACGCTACCGCTACAATCTAAGTTCAGAGACACTAGCGGGTATCATGGAACGGGCTGAGCAAGCTGTACAAAAGCTTTCGCAAATTGTCGCAAACCTAATTCCAACGCATGGTAGCATCGGGCAGTGATCCATATTTGGCTCGAAATTATGTAACTCGGACAGTGCTGCAGCGTAATTAAAACGAACAGCTGCAACCACACGGCGGCACAGTATCCTGGGCAGCATGATCGGGCAGCTTTGGTGGACGACCAAGGAAAGAACGGAAAGCGCTGGAAGGGCACGGAGTCGGGGCACTATTAACACTTGCTCTGCGCATCCAACGGCAGGGATGCGGTCCACCTGTGATGAGTCATCGCAACGTAAAAAAACCCTGACCACTGATATCCTTTGGCAAGGTCCTTGCGACACAGGAATAACAAATGATCGATTTTTGGATCGCAATGGACTTAAACCGCAACAATTGAAAACCCTCAATCACCAGCATTTTTTAACGGCACTTCCGATCATTTTGTTTTCACATGCATCGATCACTCGCAGTTGTATCTGCATCTGGAGTTATGTTTTCTCTTATATGATCACATTCACACCCAAACACGTTGAGAAATGCACAATCGATCGAGGTTCTCACACTTGCAATGCTATTCCTTTAAGCTTTCCTTTCCCAATTACCAAGGATGCGCACACACACCCACCCACACCGACACACATTCACATGACCTCAAACACACACACACACACACACACACACTCACTCAAGCTTAAATGCTGGTGGCTGAGGCGCGGGATCGTTACTAAATACGGATCGATCGACGGTCGTCGGATATGGAGTGTGTAGCATTCGCCGCACCAGTTGAATAAAAAAAAGTCAAATCAACCTGAGCCTTCCGCCGTAAGCGTGCTACTGAGCTGAATACTGAACGTCAACTGATAAACGGGCGGCCGGACACGCGATTCTGAAGCATTGGCATAGCACAGCCAGCCCGACCGACCGATAGAGGTCTTCGCAGCTTCCAGTGTGGAGAGCGCGCGCACCGAACCGGACCCGAAACGTTGGCCACCAGCAACCCCACAACCCGCCTTGTTCATGCTCGTTGCGTGCGCTCGCTTTGGTTTTGGTATTTTGGTGAGCGCAATCGGCTATGATTTGCTCATTTTTTTCTCCAAATTCTCCCCATTTTCCTCACATTTTAAAGCAACAAGCAAAGGCGCTTGAATCTTTCCCCTTACCGCGGGTGAGCCAATCGTGAAAAAAAGAAGAAGCAAATCCGTTCCGAGTGTCCCCGCCAAAAAGAAAAGTGTGTAAATTCTCTCCTACCACACACACACACACACACACAAACACATGGAAAATACGCAGTGTGACAGAAAGCGAAGGAAAATGAATCATGGAGCAACGAAGCAGAAGAAAAACGGGATAGCTACACAGCATAGTGCTGTGCAATAGGGAGTGTGTGTGTGTGTGTGTGTGTGTGTGTGTGTGAGAGAGAGAGAGAGAGAGAGAGAGAGAGAGAGAGAGAGAGAGAGAGAGAGAGGAAGGAGATGAAGAAAGAGAGGGAAGAGGAGAGGTGAGATATAGACAAAAATTATCGTTTCTATACTGGCGTTGGAAGATCATCATGTGGGGAAGGAGGTCGAATGATCGTTGAATCGGTGTGGTGAAGAGCCGATACAACTAACACACAAAATATCACCATTTTCCATAACTGTGTGTCCGCAGTGACGGTAACGCACACTCACAGCTGCAAAGTCGTTTCCTGTGCGGCCAGCAATGTTCGTCCATGCTATTAGGTAGCTGTTTTAGAGCGGATTTTTCGGTGTTTCCGGCGGAACGAGGCAAAAAAAAGGCAACAAGATCCGTCCGAAATTGGGACGGCGCCGTTGGCGGGTCGGGCCAAGTTTGTCACCAAACAACCGGGGTTTTCGAGCTCTCCGCGCACTGCAAACTGTTTTCCATGCAGCAATGGCACGGAACGGAGGCGATTTGGATGAAGGTTTAAGTGTATGTGACAACGGCTTCCGTCTGATGATGATGATGATGGTGATGATGGTATCTATTTCAAACACCGGAATAAATTGGAAGTTTCTTCCGGGCTGTGCAGTACCCATGTTTATGACGCCATCGATCGGAAACCGCCGCCAAGCATGAGACTCCGGCTGGGAATGGACGATTTTGGTAATGGTCAACGTGTGCGGCAGCAACTTGTAGTAACATTGGATGAAGATGCGGCACACTTCTTTTAGCTGTTGGTTGCGAGCGTTGCAATGGCATTTGAGGGTGATTCACTTATATTTTACCACGTGTCCGGTGGCACGTGTACAACATTTGTCAAGTCACCTCGATTTAGGCATATCGTTAATCGGGTATCAAACCATGAAGGGTACATTTCCGCCGAGATATTTCACATTCGCTTCTCACACCTTCAAGATGTTCAGCGAGCCAGAAATGAGGCAGAAAAAAAACAAGAAACGTTCGTTGGCGCCTGTATTGCGTGTGCCATGTCTCACCTTCTCTACCCATCACACTTCTTTGCCTACCAACCAACACGATCCGTGCAATCGGCATTCTGCGGGATGGAGGTAAACTTATGGCAGGAAATTTTTATTTCGCCACTTTACATTTCCCTACGATCGGGACGACGGTCGGGGATTTGCTGTGCCGTCGGTAGTAGCGGGAGCGCTGGTGTATCATAAATTTATGCATTTTTATAACAAGACGTGTGTGTACGGATCGCCCCGACCAAAGAGTGTTAGGTGTGTGTGACGGCAGCTTCACACTGTGTAGCTGCTCCGGCTATTCGTTCACATATTGACCGCTCACAACGCCCGGCACTGTCGACATTCACCGTCTCTTCGCAGGAAGCATGTAGGCAGCAGGTAAAACGAGCAGGTTCCGTCAGTCGGCCGCAAGATCGTGCCATCGTGCCGCGAACGCCACGACACGCCGGTGGTTGACAGTATATTTTTGGAGCCGATGAAACGGGTGACAACTGCGCAATCCTCCGTTTGCCACAGTGTATGGAGACACATTCGCCTCCCCCACCTCATTCGGACTCTCTTGCTGCTGTTGGGCGTTCGAGTCGTTCATGCCTATGCTGCTCAATCATTCTGTCCGAACAGGGCAGGGCTGGCGGTGGCCATTTTGGGGGAGGTGGGAGGGAGCGAACTTCCGAAAGAATGCGAGTGGTAAAAGGGGGGAAGTTGCCGTGGAAAAATGTGCCACTAACACAAACACGGACTAGGTATATGTATCAGGGACATATTGTTGCCGTATGCAGCAGGCATGGGACACGCATGAGATTTAAACATTCGGGAAGAACATAAAAAAGAGACACAAATATGGCTTGCAGCAATTTTACTTGCTCAGTAGGTTAATTATTTCTCACAAATATGTTGAAAATTAAAGCAAATGGTACGTGAGTTTAAAATAAGACGCATCCCGTTTGTCAGCCGTTTCAGCACAGCCCGTTTCTCCAAAATTGCCGCATCGCATCCATTTTGTATTCCTCTTCAGCCATATGCACATTATGGTGTGGTGGTATTTTGTTTCGCACCGGAGTGGCATAAATAAATGCAAATGACGATGGCGACAGCCATGGCGATTCCAGCAAATAGACAAAAAAACAAGAAAAAAAAAAACCCATTTGGATGCTGCTGCATCGGCGGCGCTCGACACAAATTAGTAGCTTTAATTAAAATACTATTTGCTGGTGATTTAATTAACATTTTCCGTTTGCCCGTGCGTGGCGATCGGTGGCAACTTCCACCACACCACGCGTCATTCGGTGGTGGTGAACGTCATTCGGCTTGGATCCCGTCCGTTGCGATAATAAATGCAATCGCGTTAGGAAGGTAGGAAGGGATAGCAAAACCCTGCCTACCCGATAGTGATCTGGGGAAGGATGAGCGTTTGCTTCCGTCGCGTGGGGTGGCACCACTTTTTGTATGCAGAGTGAGCAGTAGTAATTCGTTAAAGTAACATCTTTATCAACAGTGCATCGGGTTGCAATGAATGATTTTGAGCAATTTGTAGACGTGACGTAAGCTCAGCTAAAATTGGATTGTATTTCATAGCGTATTTTGCACGGTATTTTTTTAAACTCTTCTTAAACCGGTAGAATGCTGATGGGGAGCGTTTCGCTAAAGGAAGGAATACACTTTGCATCGAGTGTAAGTAAAGGTGTTTTTTGTGATTGTGCGAAGGCGTTTTCGAATAGATGCATTATATTAAAACAGTTACTTGCGGAAAGGGCAAGATAGCATTACCAGTGTCCTACTTGATGGATGAACATAAATAGGTTGCATCGTGGAGAAGGCCCTCATAATAATATCAATGTGTTAGGAACGTTGAATGTCCTTTCTATTCTACCTGATCCCAGTTCTCCCCTTCTGGTACAGCTACCTGCTGAGTAATTTGCTCTTTGTCATAAATATGAAATTTCCGTTGTTTTACAAGTACAAAATTTCAATCGGACTGGGGCTTGGTTTACATGCATTCTATTACGATCGGGGAGTTAGTTTTACTAGAAAGAAACAGCACTAATTCGTTGATGTTTGCCATGGAGCTCTTAAGCATAGTTCTTGCGATCAATCACTGATGCTTGATGCTTAGTTTATGCATAATTTAATTGCAATCATGTTTCGATCACAATTTCCGAATAGATTTTTTGGGTAACATGTTTCTTCGTCATTTCCAAATGTCCGCCCAGCAACCGTCTGTAGAGTGCGTACTCTCTTTTGGATTTAGTACATGCTTCACAGTACAATTGTGAAGTCTGAATGTATAGCACTAATTGAAAGTAAGGTAAAAAATTATAAAAAAATACATCTTTTATTTCAATCCCGATGCTAATGAACGTTAAAAACAAAAAGGTACCAAAATCATCCAACACATGGTTTCATCAGGTTAAACTAAAACTTCTAAATAGTGCACGGCGGAGGCCCTAACCTGTTTCGAAGCATACAGCACCACCTGCAATGATTTATTACCAAACCGGTGACCTTCACAGCTGCCACGATGCATCACTGTATCCATCGTTGGTGACAGACTGAGCGAAAGCTACGGACGGAATCATCAACAACGTTGACAGTAGCCAGGCGTCTCCATTAACGCTAAACAGCGCGCGATGTAGCTGTCCATAGAGCGATGATAGTTAAAAGGATCTCGTATGGTTGATCCTCCGTGTGTCCATGTTGCCGTGTTATAGTGGTGTGGAAGTTTTGCAAGGTCAACCTGTACCACTGCTGCAGGATTGCGATTATTTTCGTCAAACGTTTTCCGTTTCGATGGGATGCGTTCGAGTGTAAGCGTGTAGTTTAGCGTGATCACTGCTTACGCAACCGGTGATCATTACTGGTTGTTATTTATCACACAAGCACATACCATTCTCGTCGGATTATTCCACATCGTGATATAATAGTCCGCTCGGCAAAAAGAATGATCTGTCGGAGTTTGGTTTTGCTACAGCTGGCTGCTTCACTCGTGCCACTCATGCGAGTAATAATAAAATGTGTTGATTTAATGGGGTTTGTTTTTCGGATGACAAGACAGCTCGGTGGTTATCATAGCCGTTATTTTGGTCGCGTTGCAGCAGGGATTGGAAGAGACACCAGCAAAATATGGGCGGTTTTCAACACAAAACAAATCTGTCCCACTCGTGATGAATGAGACATTTGAGCATGATTTAAATGTGTCTTTTACGTCAATCGATTCAACAAAACCCCGGCGATGGCGATCGTGGCAAAGCATGTAAGTAAAAGTTGAAATGCAGCTTAAAGTTTGAAAACGGCTACAAAATACACTGTCTCGCCACAGCATTCAGTTGCTCCCACAAGGAGGCAAATCTATCAGCTACCGAAAGAAGCCATTTCCACATATATTTTACCTCATCCGTGGCAGGTATCATCTACGATCTTCCATCATCTACCATCAGTGCGTGTCATAATTTGTGCGAGTCGAGAAATGCCCGGCGCAACATCAACGTTCCTCGGCGTTGTCGCTAGCTTCGTCGTGGGCGAGAAAGGAAGTGGGTGGGTGTTGGGGTGGGGAAGGAGTGTATTGTGCCCAAAGCGGCCCAAGTGACGATGCCGCGTTGATATGCTGAGCACCAGCGACCAGCGCGCGTCGTTTGCGGGTGCCGACCAGAGCAGAAAGCAGTACTAACTCTTTTCGCGGCAGCTGCAGACGAAAACTTTTATAGCCCCCGGGGCAACGTAACGTCCACCGAAACGTTGCTGGACTGTATCCGGAGCGGATATTTATATCACCGATCGCCGCCGGCATCGAGGTGATCTCGACCGTTCCGTGCGACGGTTTGTCCCCAACTCGTGATAAATCCCCGATTCACGCTTCCGTTGCCTGGTCTATGGGGTTGCCTCCTGCTCGTTCGTGTCAATCCTTTTCCGTCTGATGGTAGAACGGCTGGTGTCGCCTTCAGAAGATGTTGCAACAGATTCCTGATGAGTTGCCGATTGAATGATACTTTCATTCGTTATATTCGCTCATCCTTGGATGTAGCGGGACTTGTTACGGAAGGAGGAGGTTCGTGTTTCTTAGGGAGGAAAACAGACGAAAGACCTTATTTTGGCTGACATACCGGCATTAGTGGAAAAGGAATTCGAACACACTGAGCGCGATTCAAGGTGCAGTTTTTGGAAACTACAAACCTCAACCGGCTTTACGTGTACATTTACCACGTAAATGTGTTTAAAGCAAATATAATGTTAACCTAATATTGCTTGTACTAGCTACATTTTGTTCGTCAAGCATTCAACTGTTTAACTGCGTCAATCATTTTGCGTGGACTGTGGCTTTTGTGATAAAGGTAGACGTGATAAATGATACGGCATACGCAAGATCATCTTCTGCAGTCAGCCATGCAAGTGTACGGCCCGAACGCGTTTAAAATAACTTTCAGCCGTTGGCCAGATCACCAGGATGAATGTTTGCCTAACCTCCCAGCGCAACGCCATCGAACACCCGTGTGTGCGCGCTTTATCTTTTTTTGCGACCGAGATCGAGGGCAAATAGGCAAGCATTCTGCCGCATCAATGGCAAGTCAGAACCGAACGGAAACGGTGATCCAACTGGCACGATAAAAGAATCCATCCCAAACCCTGCGTCTAGGCTAGCCGCTATACGGTTACCACGGTATAATTTTCCGAATCTCCGACTTTTCTTTTTAATTCTAGATTAAAATCTTTGATGTAGCATGATGACCGGAACGTGTTGCCAGTTGGCCAGTTAGATAAATAATCGGCGAACGAAAACAAGCCAAAAATGCGCTGGAGCGGATGTGTAGCGCGAAGACAGAAATCATCTTTATCGGCCGTATTATGTGGGCAACGAACGATCCACCGACCGTTGTTAAATATATGAGCAGACGCGCCATCTGTGTCCGGTGGCAACCTTGCGCGTGAACCGCGTCTACTAGACCAGTGTTCGCATAGGCCACTGCAATTCCAACAGAACAAGGCAAGGGATTATTTTGTGTGTTCTTCCGCTTTGGCTTGATCTGGCCAGGACACGATAAAAAAAGGTAAGAGAAACGACGTGCCATTACGTAAGCGATCCAATAGTAGCTAATGTCATTGCGAGAGAGAGAGAGAGAGAATAAAGAGAGAGAGAGTGAGAGATAAAGGGAGAGAGAGAGAGAGGGAGGGAGAGAGACGGAGAAAGAGGGAGAAAATAAACGAAAAATTCAAAATTGTACGCCTAGCGGATCGGTAGCCGTTGTGGATCTTTTGATCCTCCCCACCGCAACGATAGTACCGTAGCGCCAAAGATGACTGTTCAACCGGTTCCTGATCCGTCGGCGTACATAATCCACTCCACAAGACCCGACCAAGTGTTGGTCGGTCCAACCAAACCACCAGCAACGGGTGCAACGACAAATGGCGACAGTTATGCGAATTGATGTTCCTTTGCTCGTGTTGTTTACGTAAAGAAGCGAACAATCATAAAGATGCGCAGCGTCGTGGGTGGACATTTTTTTCGTTCGTCCCCAATCCGCAGCCGTTGGACCCGGATGGTCTGAGTAATGGAATGTGACATGTTTGTTTCCGGAGCGGTTTCTACCGGAACGCGCCACACGTTGGCTACACCACATGGATTTTGATGAGTGTTTCCATTAGTATGTTGGCAGGCTTCGTTGTTTATTGAGACGCGTTGTTTCAGCTCGCATGATACGATAAATAACGAACGAGAGCAGAAGGTATCTCACTCCTATAGCGTGTACAGTGTATCGGGAGCTTAAGCTTGTACAAAACATAGCGCACATGGCACGTAATGGGTAAAATACCACAACACAATTAAAATCACATTCGTTGCATTCGTGCAATTAGTAAGAAATGAATCGCATCTCGGGATCATCTGATACGGTAAAACAAAGCAATTAAAGTTAGAGATACCGTTGAACATTGGAACCACCCTCGCACACGTCAATCAAAGACTGCATAAATCTTTCGCTAACTCATCACAACCGAGAGAAGTAAGCATCCAATCTAACCCTCCCACTCTAGGGAGAGTGGGTGACTGCTGTTTCACTCGTCCGTGCTTAACGAAGGAAACCATTTACATTCCTTAAATTCCCATCGTTACTCAATGTGCGCAAGATGGTCGCTTTCCGTCCGGTGGTTGGATCGTGTCACACCGTCTTAGTAGGCGACCCGAGGCACGTGCTCGCTTGATCGGCACCATCTGTGCTCGGTTGATCGCACGTTACGCGAGACAGTGCGCATACAGCGCCCATGCACTACAACATTCGTGCTCGGGGTACTGTTCCACTTCCCGGTTTCGGGCAGTTAGATGAATGATCGACAGGAATGGTGTGTGTGCCAAGCGTGTATCGCAGCATCATTAAGTGGCGGTTTACAATGTGTCACCCGACCGTCCGAAGGATGACATGCTACCGCCATCATGGAAACGAAACCAAAGCGTCGTGCTTTGATTGACGTGGCGTTAACTTGTCTCATAGCTTGTATTGACAGGATTGTAAATAACTGCCGCTGATGGGCAGCCATCGATGAAATCGTAATAGGTGACAAACGAGCCAATGGATCGTTAGCTTCATTGTACAACCGGCACGAGAGGTAATATGAGGTGAACGATTATCTTCCGCGTTTGAGAGCAGCTCCATTATCACCTACCTGTTACTGTGCCACCGGTCTGGGGAGTGTTTAGGCGGTCGAGTTTGAAGACGTGGAAGCGGCTCGACGACTGTGTTGTCCCGTTCAAGTGGTTATCGTGCTCGGTTGTTCCGTTACCGTTTGTTGCGCTGCTGTTGGAAGTGGTGGTGGTAGATGCGGACAACTGCTGCACACTGTTGAGCGTTGAAACGCTGTCGTGTTTGCCGTTGACGAGACGTTCGCGGACCTGTCGAAAGGCCAAGACACACAATTAGCGATCGAACGGTAAGGCGTACACCGATGCTCCGAACTTACAAGGAATTCTTCACTAGCGGTTTGCTGAATGTACTGTTTAGATTTGGACACCGAAGAGACCTGCTCGATGTAGGACTCCTGGTGCTGATAGCTATGGTTTTCGGAGATAGCCGATGAAGTAGTCTTGCTGGAGCTGGTAGCACTTTGGGTCACCTGCTCCTCCTCTACGTTGTCAACAGCCTGCAAATGAAGCAAAGAAACGGAAATGACAATACAGCAAGAATTGCGTTGAACGGGAAGAGACCCATTCTCGCTCAGTGTCTCATGTGTCTCACTGCGCATTGGCATAGTTCCCAGTTATAAAAAAGGGACACGGTCCAGGGGAATGCATAGCATCTGTCGTTCTATATTTTAGTACGCTAGTTCCACAACCACTGCATCGTCGAAGCGCACCGACATTAGACGTGTGCAGACACGCGAGCCCCGGTGAACTCAGCACGGAGCGCTTTGGCACGTCGCCCACAACGGAGTCCTCCCGTTTCCGTTGGATTATCCCTCCCCGCCGGTTGGGTGTCTCTAAAAACCTGTCACCCCACCCGGTCCGGTTCGGATGGATTAGCTTTGAAATAACGCGCTGTTGAACAGCACGATTAACAACGAAAAGCGATTTCAAAGGCAATGCTGCGGGTGCTGTGTCGCCTGTTTGCGTGCCCGTACAGACGCGTTCGGCTGCCGGGCGCGCATACTCGGCACATATTAATAAGACGTATCGGAGACAGGTGTCACACCGGGGTCATTCGGTTCGCGGGACATTCTCCGCTCCACGTCGTTGTGCGATGGAGAAAAGTGCACGACGCTAGTCGCTATGCTCGCGCACGTTACCAGCTTGTTACGGACCTGCACAGATGTCCCCGATCGCTTGCCTGTTAGCTCGGGCCGCTGGGCTAATTTAAGAACCCTTGGAAACGATGAATAACGGGCAACGAATTTTTCTCATCAAAAAAGATTAAAAGACGGAGCTCACCCACGCTTTGCGGCATTGCTGTCTTACACACAAACAACAAGTAGAAAGCTATGGAAAGCGGAATGTTGCAAATGAGAAGCTGCTGGTAGTGCTCGTACTAGAGAAAAGCGCCTAAAGGTAGGCAAGCTGCAGTGCATTTGGAAACGCTGCACATTTGCGGTTGCAGGGATTAAATTGTGCGTCACTAATGATATGCAGTGAGAGGCTCTGGCTTGGAAGCTGTACGAACAAAGCAATTAATTTAATTGGCTCCATTTTGGTGGCGTTTCGTAAAACTTTGGCACTTCTTGATCTATGACACCTGTCCATGCTGTCCTGAATAGAACTAGGTCAAGGTCACACAGCTATTTCCATGACCGTGGGATTAGAGTTCATCGCGGACTATTTTACTTATCTTAAATCAAAACCCTGGAGATTGCTCTAATAAAAACAGCAATGAATAACAAAGGAACAATAATTGCGTTGAGGCTTCTGTACCAGACGACCAATACATACATCGTTTCATCTCATGTTCGTCCTTTATCTATTCTGCTTTTGCTACAAAATGAAAATGATTTCCACATAAAGAAAGCTTTGTTTTCAATAAGAAGCAGGAAGCAAGTAAAAGTAATAGCCCGTGAACACAAATCACGATTGGATATTCTTGATTTCAAGTGACAGTATGCGCTGTTGACGCCACATTTTTTAAGTCTAATGCACCTACTCACATCAATCAGCAAGTTGATAAACACTCGTGAAACTTTCCTCTGATTCGTTTGACAAGCGAAACCGCTTTACGGTCTCGAAATGATCATTATATTCATTCTTACGATGCGAGAATGGAACGTATTCTATATATTTAGCTCAAAGTTCTTTTTTTCTCCGGCAAAACAAGTTTGTATTCGGACGTCGACGTCGTGTCAAGAGTCGGATTCTAAATCTTTTCACGCATGACCCCTTACAGCCGGCACTAACGAACTGGCGCAAGGCACACGCTGCTGTGGCATATAAAATTAATGTCATTTGCTTCCAAACGCCTCCACACGAAGCGATGCGAGGTGAGGAAAGAGTCATTTTGAATGTAGCAGGGTCGGTTTCACAAGACGCAGATAGTTATTTTTCCTCGATGAAACTGCGTTACTTGATATTAGTTTAAGGGAAGATATTTTGTTTCTGCTTAAGTTTCGTAATGCAACGAAATCCGTAAAGATGGATGGTTTTTCTTGTGGTGTTAGAACCAGTCAAAATATCAGCTTCAATATTGTTGGAACCAGAAATAAAACTACAATTAAGACACAATACAAGCGAACTTCGTCGGTTGGCGCTGCTGCCGAAAATATGAATTAATGAAAACGACGAACCATCTAAACAACAAAGTCCAAGCGTATTCAATCAACCAGCAGCCAGTTATCATTCCGTAAACATCATGCTTGAGATACCCTCACGAGCTCGCGAACAGTTTGCAAGGACATATGATCGGCATGCCAGAATTTTCTTCGCCCATTGACACCCAGGCAAAATGCGCAAAATGTGCTGGCCGCAACAAATGGTGCCACCTGTATGTGAGCGTGGCGTGAGGATATAATCAACGCTGACGGTCCGATCACAATTCCCTGCAGCTGCGCTCTACCGTAGAATATATTAGTATACCCGTAAAGATACACTGTGCGCTACCGTCGATAGTCTAGCAGCAAAAGCAGCAACACACCGGCAGCATGAGTGTTCTTATTTTCATTCAGCAATCTTTTTTTCATCGGCCGGACTTGCAGCGGGCAACAGAATGAGCAACAAAATGGCACCGGTTCAGCGATAGCTCATTTACGCCGTTCGACGGTTGACAGGCAAAGAATGGGACAATTGGTAAAGCGGGGCGCCCAGGGAATGCTGCAAAGCGAAACACAAGCAATTAAGCAAGCATACCGTGCCGACTTGCGATTAATTATTCGTAGAGCCGGATTAGACATGCTGCATCGTTTCGTAATACACCGGTGGGTTTGGGTTTGTATTGACGAAGACTGCAGAGGCGGCAGAGAACATTGTAACGGTGGTGAAAGCGCAGAACAAATTGCCGACAACTTTTTCAGTCATTCCTCATTGTGGATTTGTGAGTCTAATCGACTGTTGAAGATTTCGCTTTCAGGGCATTATCCTTGGCGCAGCATATTGGCCACGTTAAATAAACGTAAAGGATAAGCATGAAGAAGTATCAAGATAAAGGGTAGATTGAAACATATGAATTTTGTTATAGTTTGGAAGCAATGCTGTGGCATATCGATCTGATACGTAAGTCTAGCAGACCATTACATACGTCTTTTATTTCTTGTTCTTGATATTACAGGAAAAAGTCATTTAATTATTAGATTCTTCAGATTTCATAGGTTGCACCTAGTTCAGCTTAGTGCCTAGTTTCCAGCATGTGGCACATGTCTAGAGTGTGTATATAAAGCTGAATCCGTATGGAGATTTGAACCTGCTTGAATGTTGCTAAACCGTGTTGAGATATAAGCGGTATTATCAAGAAAAAATAAGGAAATATCTAACCTGCAACAATTATTTATGACTACGTTCTGCGGTGATTACGAAAACTACGTTCAAAGTCATATCACATATCGGCTATCCACCTTCTTAAACATTCAAATTACGTTCAAAGTCAAGGTAGTCTTATATTTTTTTCTATCATCGTATAACGCATAGCGAGGAGAATAAAAGTACGAAGAATATCGTACATATTTTTTCTGCTTTTATCAATGTTTAACTTGAGAAATTTTACACTACTACATTCCTTTCGTGCAAAAATGATTTAAAAAAACTAATATTATACAATTGCGTTTACATCATGAAAGACAAACGATTCAATGATTCGTCATGGTTTGAAATAATCTGGAATTCCATTCGAACCCAAAATACCGCTTGCCCTGCTGCTCCCTACCTACTGCTACAAGTTTCTTGACATGTCAAGGCGTAAACATTCGTAAGAACAGTGCGGTTTTACGGTCCCTGAAAATACTTCAATCCATTCGGCTCGTTTGAGCGGAAAAGAAATGTCCATTCGCAACGGTTCGTTTTTCATCGCCATCTTAAGCCAGAGGACTCTTAACGTGACCGCGACCGGCTAAATTGGACCGTGGTGATGTTCACGTTCACTCCACTCACTTGCTGGAAGGGTCGGCCACGCTTAGGTAGCACAAACCGGTCACCAGAGTCGAGAGACTAACAACAGCTGCTATGTATTTATTCGGTGGACTTTTGGCTGCGTGCAAACACGATGCAAACCAGAAGGAATGTTGTTTTTAGTCATCGTACAAGTATCTTCCCGCTCGGCTGGGCAGGTCGTAATATGTTGAAATATTTTATCGCTTTTGCAAAACAAAAAAATACACCATGACGCCATTAAAATGAAGCAAAGGTTTGGACAAATATTACGTTTTGAATGTTTATGTAACGTACAATAAATCCTCTGATTAAAAAAGCTAAATGCACCACGTAAGGCTAAGGTCTGTTTGAATCGCACGGTCACCTGATTGGGAAAACTATTCACCTTTCACCTAATATCTGGGATTATTTTCGCACGTACCGCGACTTCTTAGAGCACACCAATGTACTTCAATACACACAGACACAGAGCACAAACACGTTGTAATTAACGATAAGAACTAACGCGCTACTACTTTGCTAACCACAAACTGGTTGTGTGACTTTCCTCTGAAACGTCCAAACAGAAGTGCGGGCGATGTTTTAGCTCTTGATCGCAGCGGCGTATCTTCGCCAACAACAACAAGCCGCTCTCCTCTGCTGGACGATGTAGATCGCTATTGTTTGGCAGGAGGGGCTGAGGGAGCGGGTGGGAGTTCGATGGGCCAAGGCAAAATCTCTTTTCGGGCTGCCGCTGGCGGGGAAATATACATGCGGTCGAAATAGTTGCCCCGACCGGTCGCAGCGATCGTGACCATTCGGAGGGTGGAAAAATAAACACCTCGCCCGAAGCCCGACGCACACGATCGTTCGCGTTTGGTGCACTTCGGATGGTTCGGATTCTTTCGGGTACCGGCTCAGCAGAGGGACACCTTTTCCACGCGTTTTCCCTGCGCGTACTACCACAACCCTTACTTAACGCTCATCGTATAAAACCCCCGCATACGAGACATATGTCTACCACCGCCGGAGAGCGCGTGCCCCGTACCGATCAGGCAATTGGAGATCGTCACGGGATAGTGGACATGTATACTGTGTGGCTGTGTAAGTGTGTAGGAGTCTGCTTTATGGTGACACAAATTCATTAAGATGGATATCGAGCTGTATTTTTTGCCGTACATCTAAGGCACTTAGTTGAAAGATCTCACTGGCAATACTCTAGCATAGTGTTGGCCGACGGCATCACTTTGAGCAGACACTCGGGAAAACCGTTTGATTGCAATTGGTATCTGTGGGATATGTGGTTTGTGCGTGGTTATTCGCCTACATTACTAGGTCATCCAATTGTAAGATTGTAGGGGAAACACAAAATCAAATCAAAATGTGCAAAACGATGTTGCTGGTATGCGAGACCTTGAGCTGAATATTCAAGGGAAGCGCGAAAGGAACTAATACCATGAAGTCTTTTACGATAAACTCTAATTTTTCCAAAGAGTGAATTTGTATGAGCAAGCAGCAATGCATGATTTTGTTCAACAACTGTATGAACCATTATAAAAGCGTACTTTTTGGTGCTTATCAATGCATTAGGCAACACATTTTATACAAAAAACATAGTACGGGCCGAACACGACGGTGAAACTGCGATAATACGTAGGTTGATGCAAATGATGCAATTCCACTGCTTTTGCCACTGCTAAAATAAACACGTATGTGTTTTGTGCATGATCGAGTAGCAACTATAGAACGATCTCTGCATTCACAATTCAACATTGTTTTGTCAGGCTTTGTGCGCATACAGTAAAAAATCAAAACAATTGTTGATTTTGTCGACCGTAACGGTTGCATTTGTCGATGGAGGCGCAAGGTTTTTTTTTGTGTGGAAGGGAGGATACAAAATATTTTTTCTGTTTCCAGTGCTATTTTACGATGTTTCAAAGCGTGGGAAAACAGTTGGCAGCATATGAAAGAAAATTAGTTTATGTGTTTTGTGGTAATCAGGAAACTTCAAGAGGATAGTAGAAATACTACTACATCTTCCATTGCTCGATCGTAATGGATCATGATTCTTGTTGGGCTTTTGCCGATAGAACTTTCATTTCCATTCTGCTGAATCTGATCATTGACTCCGATCCCACATTGATTCTCTTGAGTTGCTTTCATGGATAACTTATATGCCCCAAGAAAGAACACATCGTATCCGGAATTTAACTGCCGTCATAGCTCCCACAATCTAATTTGTTGTGTGTAACTTCACTTAAATCAAATACGTTCCAGTGACTTGTTCGTCACATTAAAATTTCTATCTTTGAGCGAGTGTCACATATAAACAAAACTTTTCTCTAGGAGATTTTTTTTTTTCTACTTTCTTTTCATTACAACATCGTTGATTGTTTTAAAAATTTATTTAAAAATTTATATAAAATGCAGTTTTTGTATCTCTTATGCGAGGTTGGCTCGCATAACGGGTTACTTTTGGTATATTTAGATATAATATATTCGTGCAAAAAAAAATGTCTCCCGCTTTTATTGCTTGCTATATATAACGAGAGAAATGATAAGTAATGAGAATTTGCCATTTACTTTTTTGGCTTAGGATGTCCACATTTTCCTATTTATGGTATTAGCTACACGTTTTGTAGATGTTTTTGTATATCAAAATTTATGAGAATACAGTTTTTTATAAATAAATAGCTAAATATACAATAAATAAATAAACAGTAAAAACTATAACCACAAATTCATCGCTCACATTCAAACACATAAAAATGGCATATAAATGTTGTGATCAAATAATCAAACTCAATTGAATTCACGCAAAAAAAAATAATGATAAAAAAAAATAAATAAAATGACTATAACTACAAATTCAGCGTTCACATTCAAACATAGAAAAATGACATAGAAATGTAGTGATCAAACAATCAAACAAAGCCGAAGAGGCGTACTAAATTGTTAAACTGTAAGTGCTTGTCTATAGCTTGAACAGAACGTTTAACATTATCGTTCAGATATCTTGGCCGGTGTGGGCAAACTGATGTGGGCAAAATGGGAGATTAGAGCTGGCAACAAATTTCTACCCTTAGAGAAGGCGAGTGGTAAGCGTGTATCTATAAAACATCTAACCACTACGAATGATGCTCAAGAACTGTTGCTTTTGACACACCGACATCTTAACTGAAAGCGTTCCATATACTATTTTGCGTACATCCTCTCTAGGAAGTGTACGCCCAGCCAGCACATTATTACGCGAGGCGAAGTATAGTGGCGCATTTTCGTTCCGTCTGGTGGCAGCACGCCACCGACAAACAGGCACTCTGCACTAATTGTCGCAATATTTGCGTGAATGTACACAGCGTGGCGTTACGATCGCTCTCACCGTATGCACCAAACGAGAGGCACCACCTCCACCTGACCATCTGGGAAGTAATCATTAACTTTTGCCTCAAATTATGTTGGTACAACATGCGAGGGTCCTTTCACCGCAAAGGAAGACCCCTGGTAAACCCATATTGTCAGGTTAATTGTTCACTTTAAGAGCCTGTCGTTTCGTCGACAGCAGGTCCAATGAATGCATTAAAATAATGCCTTAAAGATTTACGGTTTTTGTACTGACAGCTCTCACATCAATATCAGCTCATTTTTTCTTTACGCACGAATTGGTTACATTATAACGTTCTGACCTAGTTTAAAGCACTTTGAACGAGCAATTAAGTGATTTTCGTTGAGGCTGGGTAGTATGGCCGATTTAATTACGATTGTCGTTTTTTTTTTAACTAAAATTCGACTAATAGTAGTAACACTAATTTGTAATCTACTATCATTGAAGTGCTTTTGTTTTTTTTTTTAGGTTGGACCTATATAAGGATGAATGATTAGGATGACTTTAGCTTCCAATAAATTTTCTCATCATAAAAGAGAAACACCTACCTGCCCGTGACGCTTACCCGAAGGGATGCAAACAACTTGCACAAGTAAACACAGAAGATCAAATCAAAACGATCGGCGCTGATCATGTTTCTTTCTAGAATAACACGGCGGCGCATGTTTGCTTAAGCCGCTTGCAACTAGAGAATGCTTAGCGGTTAGCGTTGCAGCATTCGTACATGATTAGCCAAAACATTATATTCTGTGCAGCTTCATTTGGGCAGCGTTTAGGGCAGCACATAATGGCACACGCGTGGTTGAGCAGGGAGAGTTCGAAGTCATTTATGAAACAGAAAAGCGTTCGTGCAAAGGTGCGTGCGTTCGAGTGTGAACCAATCAGCCAGTAAAGGATGGTGAACTGTTGATCGCCACTTCATAATGCGGGATTGTGTGTGTGTATGTGCGGGTGTGAGGGTGTATCAGATCATTTTTAACATGAGAGAGAAACCATTTAGATGGATTTAAGTTGAACTTTTCCGTTTGGTTGGACAGGCTGAATAAATTGCAACTCTCACACGGTTTTGGACAGAAGAGTAAATAAACAAACAAAAACAATCACGTTGCCAGTTCAGCGTTTGGCATTATCTATTGTATGAATAAGTGTGAGATAGCTGTGTGTGCTTCTTGAAGAAGAAATACACATTTGAATGGTGCGTACAGTGGCATTAGAATAGAAAATATTCATTTACAACTATTCACATGCCTGATAATCTTTCGCTCCCAAGCAGAAGCACCATGAATGAAAAGAGACACTTGCCACTTGTCGGTCATCTACCACGGCACGACATGTCGGCTGCTTACAGGTTGCAAGAGATGGGCAAAATTTCCAACGCGAGAGAATGCTATTTTTGACCCTCCGTATTTAGGGAATCATGCTAACATGCTGATGTGGATGGAGCAGAGCGAATTGTAGAAGAATGGCACACCAAACTGGTGCTTCCCGTGCAACGGAGCAGAGTGCTCGAGAGTGGGTGGCGCATGATGATGATGTGGAGGTGTGTATGTATAAAAAATATACATTTCATGATTTATTTCCATTCAGAAGATATTTCTTCTTGACGCACGCGAATCACCGACCGACCGAGCCGAGGAAGGGCCAGCCAACGGTGGGACAAATTGTTAGTATTGCGACGCAAAGGATCGGGGAAAAGGGATGAACGGTGAGTAGCGTGTGATGCTTGACGAAAACGAGTGTCACATGGCGTTGGTAATCGCAGTGGCAGTGTTGTGTGGAGGGAAAGCGAAATTTTACGAAAGGGAAGAAGATTCGCTCAGAACTACAGATGATTCGTTTCGTCTCATGTGAGATGGAATGTTAAATAGCTAGGAAATGGTGATGTTTCATTTGCACATGGGTTACTACCTCACGAATGGAAGGTTTGTTTTGTCAATTCGCTTTTGTTTAGAAGTCAATTCGTTTTGTTGGAAAAAGGAAATTCGTTTTTGGTTAGAAGTCAATTTGAATAGCGTTCCAAAACGCTGCATGCAACTCGTTAAATGGCAGCGGTGGCATTGGCAAGCAAAAGCAAGGCATTATGCCGTAATGAATGATTTCTTTCCAGTTCAGTTTTGAACAAGTGTAGACGTTCTGTAGCACAAAACTCTGTCAACAAGAAGCAAAAGTGTGTAAGTGTTGCATCATGTGTCTCGCTTAAGTTTAGTTTTTGAATTTTGTTTATTTATTACCCCGCTTGTTTCACAATGTAACAAACAGCCGAACGAGTTATCGTATTTTTGTGTATTAATAGGTTCCATTAATCCGGAAGATATATATATATATATATATATATATATATTGTTTGTTATACATGATGTTAAATGCATATGATCGCCATACGCTTGTTTTTGATTGGATACCTTCAACACACAAGAGTACTAAGTCATATCGAGCCGCGAGTAAAGCTCCACAACAAAGGTTGTTCATGAGCATATCATAAAAAACAGTATGATTCCCTTATCCTGCACACTCTGCACACTTTTCTGTTTCATAAACCACCACGCAAAAATGATATCAAAACCACACGTGAACGGTTGCTGTGAGGTAATAATGTCAGATAGACGATCCTCTCACCTAAACAATACAGATCTCAAAAGCAGCATCAATTGCATTATTGATTGTTGCATATTGATTTCACCCTGCTTGAGAGATGAAAAACCAGATCGAACAATAACATAACAATCACACGACTGAACATCACTCAAAAATAAACATCAAATCACTCATTCTAATCCAGTTAGTCACGTTTCAAAACAATGTGACTAGCAACTTTAAACGTTGTGACTACGGCAGATGCCTTGAACAAAAGACGCAGGGATATGAGAAAAAGGAATAGAGTAAATAAAGAATGGGTTAATATACCTTGATTGTGAACGTTCCGTTCGGGATGTTTTGACCGCCAAACTTGATATCCAGATCGTAGTCTCCGGGGTCCTTGAGCACATAGAAAATATCGAAGAACCCGTCTTTCTCGATAATATCAATGTCCACGTCACTGTCGACAGAAAGCAATGGATGTGAAGGTCGTAAACATTGCTATTTGTGTTCGTTTTTCCTTCATTTCTTAACGCAAGCTATACTAACTCGCGCCTCAGAGTGAGAAACAATTTTGCACGTCACTGCACCAGTTCCCGCTTCCCGGGCATCAACGGCAAAGTGGTTCTTTTTCCCGTACTCTGGTTGACTGGGACGGTTGAACCATCTTACACTTGTCAGCCTGCGTAATATAACATGAATAAACGTTTAGTGTTCAAATTGTTGTAACAAAGTTGTTTTTTTGTTGATAAGCTGACGAAATGGGCTGCCTTTTGCAACACACCAACTCACCTCTCCAGTAGGGATGGCTTGCATAAGAAGGGCGAA